>NC_081439.1:103901049-104150600 GCF_949786415.1 Peromyscus eremicus
AAAGTTTTTAAAGATTTATTTTTATTTCATGTGTGTTCGTGTATGCCTGCGTGTTTGTGTGTGCACCATGTTCACATCAGCTGCCTAAGGCAGCTAAGAAGAGCTAGAAGATCCCTGGGACAGGAGGTGTGCGTGCTGGGAACTCTTGTCCTTTGGAAGAGCAGCCAGTGCTCTTGACCACTGAGCCATCTCTGCAGCCCCCTAAGAAAAAACAATTTGACTAATGCAAATGAATGAGTTTTACAATAGTAATAGCTAATGTTTATTAAGTATACATATGTAAGCACCTTATATTGATTAATTCTCACAGTAATCACCTTAGTTTAGTATAAACCTACCAATGAGGCAAACTGAGAAAGAGATGGATCACCTAACTTGATTGTGGTCACACTACAAACTAGAGCCGTAATTCCATCTATGAACCCTGCTCAATTAGGACTCAGTCGTGCAGAATACCAAGTAAACTCAAACAACCAAATGTCCACCCCCAAAAACTTTGGAGTCAAAAAAGATTGTTTACCTCTAAGAACATGCTACAGTTCTAGACAACAAAAGAAACAGGTAACTTGGCTAGAAGCAGACAGAGACGTTTTTAAATTTTTTTATGCATATGAGTGTCTTGCGTGCATGTATGTTTGTGTACTATGTGTGTGTCTAGCACCCACACAGTCAAAAATAGGTGTCAGACTCCCCAGAACTGTAATTATAGAAGGCTGGGGGCCACTACATCAGTTCTGGGACTAGAACTCGGGTCCTCTGGGAGAGCAGTCAATGCTCTTAAATGCTGAGCCATCTCAGCCTAGGAGGACCAATTTAAACAATAGTCCCTCTCATTTCCTGAAGGAGAGGAAACCCCAGTGAAGACAAGAGAAGAGTGTCTAATAACCTTTAACTTATCTAACAGTTATTTGTTAAGCACCTAAATAATTAGAGCAAATTAGTCCTCCCCTTAAGGAGCTTAGAGTTCGGTAGGGAATTCAGAAAAGTGAATGGCTATGATGAGTAAATGGTTCTGTGAGAGTACCAGGAGCAATACATTCAGACTTGTGGATGGGAGCATTAACAATGAAAGTTTTTCATAGAAAATAACTTCTCGTTTGAAAACTAATGAACAAACAGAAGATGAACTGGATGAAGTGAGTGACCATGGAAGGGTATCTAAGTCAAGGAAATAAAGTGCAAAAGGTCTATGGAAGGCCCAGAATTTCAGTATTAATGAAATTGAGAACTGATGGGGCTGGGGGTGAGGGGATATGAAGCTAGACTAGTAAGAGCCTGATCCTAAAGGACTTAGCTTATAGCACTTACTAAGTATTTCATGGGCTAAGTAAATGGTAAAATGCTTGTTTAGTATGTGTGAGTGACTAAATTCAATCCCCAATACTGTAGGGGAAAAAAAAACAATCAAACTTTACAGGATAATAGAGAGTCACTGCAAGATTTAGATTCACATATTTACAAAAGGAAAGCATGTAACCTCTAAATAACACTGTTACAAAGAAAGAGATTGTCAGCTTCCAAATGCCTCCCTAAATTCTCCCATGTACGTACTAACCCAGCCCAACCCTGCTTAGCTTCCCAGATCAGATCAGATGACACTCAACACATTCAGGCTGGTATGGACAGAGATTGCTTCCTCAAATTCTATCACAGTTCAAAAATAGGCTCTTGAGTAAAGAACATTAATAAGTACTAAATAAATCTCCATACAGACCCAAGGTCTCAAACACTTTGCAGAACAAGCTGAGGGGCTTGAGATTCTCAAGAGCTCTTGAGAAATAAGCCCCTGAAAGCATAGGGTAAGCAAATAAAACATGGTAGTGGCCACTTCCTTGGTATCACCAATAGTACTATCACCCTTAGAAAAAGAAGAGTACTTACTCTGAAGCCAGTTAGAGATGGTTGTGTCATCATGTTTCATTTTCTCCTTTTCTGGATTAGCTAAAGCTTCAATGATACAATCTTTCACACATTAAGAAAAAAATTATCACAACATCAGGAACAAAGACCATTAAATCTTCACGACTCCAGAAGAAATAAAAATAACCATACTCACTGTATATCAATTCTCCTTTGTTACCCTCTTTCTCATTCTTAACAAGTAACATTCCACCTGTATCAATATGTTTGGTAAAACAGTCTCTCCCTTTATACAACACAAGGCACTCACACAGATGGATGCATACAATGCTCACACAGGCGCACACACACAATTTCTTTTTCAATACTTTGGTTTGACCACAGATCAGCCATCTGGAGCAACCTTATATCATTACTAAAGGAAATCAGAAAGAATAACTAAATCATTCATAAGCATTTAAATACAGGGACACATGAAATCTATATATTGCTTCACATGAAAGGATACAGGCCAAGACATCATAATTCAATGAAGTGAGGTATTTCAATGAATCTACTACAGGTGTTATTAAGTTATCATATTTCTGTATTTGTGACAAGATCTGGAAGATCAAGAAAGAGTAAGTTGCATTAACTAAACTAGAAAAAAAACCTTCTATGATAAGTATATACTTTTCCAAAATTAGAAATAATACAATTAAAGTGGTTCTACTATTTTGCATTTATATATAAATAAAATATTACATTATCATTGCCCTATAGAGTATTTTTCTAAGCTACATTTTCCATCTAGAAAACAATTCCAAGAGGTCTAAACTTGTATTTTGGAATGGTAGAGGCTAATACTGGTTTAAATGTTATTATTTAGAGTCTTTCTAAAACGGACTCTTTGCTTTTTTTGTTTCACGTACATATTTTTTGTCTGTTGGGTTTTTGTTTGTTTTGTTTTTCCAAGTGAGAGAGAAAACATGAAGTTTGGTGGCTAGGAAGGCAGCAAAGAAAATCTGAGAAGACTTGTG
The DNA here is from genome assembly GCF_949786415.1 of Peromyscus eremicus. Lineage (NCBI taxonomy): Eukaryota > Metazoa > Chordata > Mammalia > Rodentia > Cricetidae > Peromyscus > Peromyscus eremicus. The sequence continues at coordinate 103,903,929 of NC_081439.1, forward strand.
GGAGGGGAAAGAATATGATCAAAATACACTATATGAAATTTTCAATAACGATGATTTTAAAAAAGAAGGTAATGCTGGGCGGTAGTGGCACACGCCTTTAATCCCAGCACTTGTGAGGCAGAGGCAGGCGGATCTGTGAGTTCGAGGCCAGCCTGGTCTACAGAGTGAGATCCAGGACAGCCAAGGCTACACAGAGAAACCCTGTCTCAAAAAACCATTTAAAAAATAAGAAGGTAACATTGATATAACTGAGTCAAAGGGAAACATTATTCAGCCATTTCAAAAATCTAACAGTAGTTCTGTTGTACATTACTAGGAAACAGATCAATGTGTTAAATATATTATGTGAAATTTTGTTTTTAGCATAAACTGGCATTTCATCAGCCTTTTCCCAAATATCTTAAAATTTACATCATTAAAATAATATTAACTTCAAAACTTACATAATCAAACAAAATGGTTGGATTGCTGTGGCTCAACTTGCCAATTTGTCTTCCTGAAGGCTTCACATTTTCCTTGGTTAGACGCCTACAAGGGAGAGAAATGTCAAGGATCATACTGAATAGCATTACTCATAGTGCTAATAAGCTCTCTTTATCATGAGAGGAAAACTGAAACATACAAAATGAATTCATACAAACAACTGGATTTTCATCTACTCGGGAGCAGAAGTCGGACTTTCTAAGGGAATTTCAGAGCTTAAGAGCTACTTATCTATTAAGGAGAAAACTTACTTTACTGTACAAATACATGAAAACTTTTTTAAAGAATCATAATTATTTTAGATTTACCAGGTTTCATTTATCAGTTCAGGGACTAGTTCTCTCATTTTCTTTTTCAAGGTACATAATTTTTAAAATCAACTAATCCTTTCATTCTTTATTTCTTTTGCACTCGGCGTACTTTTTCCAAGATTCTAAAAAATTGTATCAGTGAAACTCTTATAGCTCAACACAATTATTACACATAATATGAAGCTTTTCTGAGATGATTACATAATAAAAGCAGAAACTCTATAAATAGCTACAAGTGTGATAACAGCAATCCAATAATGAAAACGATGTCATTATCTGCTGCTTCCCCATCTTCTTTCCTATAGCTCAGTTTCTCCCATTCCCTGCCAATGGAGAAGTGAGACCATTGGTTTTAAACTTGTGATCATATTCTCTTCTGCCTTTCCCTATTTCTAACACTGCTCTTGGGTAGTTCTATTTGCCAAGGTTTACAGTCTCCCTACTCACATACACTATATACTTTTTATTCTATTCCCTCTGTCTTCACTACCCTGAAGGGAAAAATAAGTAAAACTAAAGAAATACTTTCTTGATGGTGTTCTACCTTTAAGCTACTGGAGTTTTATGCATATAAAACACAACCAATTAGCATTTGAAAAATGAATGATTTGAAAACTTATAAAATTATATAAATAATATTAATATACTCCACTCACAGCATAAAAAAGTTTAAGCAGAAAACTCAAAGTTTGGTGAAACAGTTACAGCTAAAATGTAACAAAAATCCAAGTATATTAAAATTTCTATACATATTGTTCAACACTAAATAATTGTATTCATGTATACACTCATTCATATTAATGCTTACTATTGCACAGAGCTAGACATTAGGAACACAAAACTGAGAGCAGTTCTTGCTCTCAAGCCTGGCCTAAGTAGATACTCAGATTTAAAATCATGTTTTTTAAATTTCCATGTTATTTTTTATTTATTGGTTTTTCTGACACAGTCTCACCTCAGCAGGTAATAAAGGCAGGGCTCAAACTCATTATCCTTCTGCCTCAGATTCCCAAGTATAGGGAATACAGGAGTCTGCCACTACTCCTGACAATTTTCCTTTTAAAAAGCTAACAAATTTGAGAATGGTACTTATATTCAATCAATAATATTAAGAGTGCAAATAATATATCCATATTGCCTTGAACATACATAAAAACACCTGGAAGGATAAATAAGCATCTAAATACTGATTACTTTACTTTTCTCCTTTTGGAGAGAATTGAGTGTATGGAGAAAAGAATGAGAGACATTTTGCTGTATCTATTTTATAAGGGCACAATGTGATGTTTTTAACCTATATAGGCAATGAAGAATGAATCTGTCAAGCTAACTATCATTTTATTGCCTCAAAAACTTACCTTTCTATTATGGTGTGAATCTTAAAAAAACTATTCTTTTAGAAATTTTGAAATATATATTAACTCTAGTCACCACACAGTACAATACATAACTAAAATTTATTCCTTACATCTAAGTGAAATCTTGATCCCTTTGGTCAATATTTCTCCTTTCCTTCAAATCTCTCTTTTCAGCAATACTTCTCCTTCTGCTTGTACCTGATAACCTCCTTTCTCACTTTCAAAACAACATGGATAAAACTGGAGAACACTGTAGGAATTGAATTAAGCTAGGCATAGAAAGAGAAATGCTGTATGGTAATACTAGTATATAGAATCTGTATACTCATTCGTTTACTGAAATTAAAACCATATGGCCATATAATTATCAAGAATTTTATATAATTACAAAAAGGAAAACTATCATAGTAATGTGTCCAAGTAGAATGCTAGCATAATTTGCCTAAAGTGTACTGGTGGTAAAAATCAATTTTGTTTGGGAGTATGTTCTGGGAAGGCTTCAGAGAGCTGACATTCAAGCTCACTTTCTAAGAGTAAATCACAGAAGGAGAAGGAAAGGCAAGCTAAGGGAAAACTTGTAGAAATAAAGGAAACAAAATATACATACAAAGGATGCAAGGCTATGGAGTGTGGGACATTTAGGTAAACAAGTAGGCTCAGTACAGCTGTAAGTATAATCATTAGGAAATGAGATGGACTATATGGTAGGAAAGATCAGGGAGTATCTCTCACATCACCATGCCATAAAGCTTGATATACAACCTGCCAAATATTGTCAAGTCACCCAAGGATTTTGAAGTAAAGGAATAATATGAGGTACTATACTATTCCAGATAAAAGAAATAAGGTTGTGGTTATAGAGTATAGAGAATCAAGGAAACTATAAAGCACTCACTCAGTGCCTAGCACAAACAGTAATAATACACACACACATACATATGGTATGAACATTCTCATATACATATATGTGTGTGTGTGCGTTTTTGTACTCTGTGTGTGTGTGTGTGTGTGTGTGTGTGTGTGTGTGTGTGTGTGTATCTCCTGACCTGATTTTGATAAGCTAGAAACTGTATCTATAGGCCTAATAGCCTCTTCAGCAATTACTTCCTACAATAACTTCTTCCTCCATTAACTAATTATTTTCTTCTCTTGTCTATCTTCCCACCCTGTTACATACAGTCTATGTAACAATCACTAAGCCAAACTGTGACCATGCACCTGCCTGTTTTCCCAGCAGACAGTGTCCAGAGACAATGGCACTGGGCAAACACAGTATCATCACAAACTACTGTACCAAGTGAAACCAAAGAATACATGACTTTTAATTAGAATAACCATAACTGGATCTATAAAAGGTTGGACAACTGACAAAATCCTTGTTGAAAACAAATAGAAAAGCATATTTAGCTGGGCGGTGGTGGCGCATGCCTTTAATCCCAGCACTCAGGAGACAGAGGCAGGCAGATCTCTGTGGGTTGGAGGACAGCCTAGTCTACAGAGCGAGTTCCAGAACAGGCTCCAAAGCTACACAGAGAAACCCTGTCTCAGAAAAAAAAAGAAAAGAAAAGCATATTTAGTATCTAGACTAATGCTAGCATAAAATACACAATTTTTCTAAGCTTTAAATAATTTATAAGAAAGTAGAGTTAATATCACTCTTATGAACAGAGCTTGATTCCCAGGGCACACGTGGAGTAAGGAGAGAACCCACGCCCACTAGTTATTCCCTAGCCTCCATGTGCAAACCATGGAATGTGTACACCCGCATAAATCTAAAAAAATAAAAATAAAACATTAACTTGTAATTCAAATGAGCTAACATAAAAATAAAGTCATTCTAGCTGCAATATATAATCAGCTATACCTTTAACAAATATTTATAAGCTTTCTCAAAATTGAGCCTCTAAACAAGATAGCTGAAACCAAGTAAATTATATCCAGACATATTTGGGATTAATATAAAAACAATAAAACTTACTTCATGATATACTTGGCTCTGTCTATTGTTTGAGCTTTAACTTTTACTAAAAGTGGGTGACTATTATAAGTTTCATTCTTCCACTGGCCATACAAACGGTATCTTTAAAAAAAATGAGATGAAAAATTAGAAAACATTAAGTGCTTAGAAGTTAATGCGCTAGAATTAATGGGAGTTAACAATTTGAATAAGTATTTACCTATGCTGATAGGGAAATGTCTTAAACATTCCCCATAGTTCCTCAGACATGCAAGCATTGCAGTCCATCAAAGAAAGAGATGGAAGTAATACCTGGTCAGTAATGCTAAGCAAACAGCTAAGGATAACTTCCTAAGGAAAAAAAAAATATGTCATTAAGAGGTTTATTTCAATATACCCTCAAAATAGGAATAGCAGACTTAAAGAAATTATCATTTTTAAATCTCATAACACAATATATATAATTCCCCACCCTATCATTGTCTTTTCTCCATCCAAGATAGCAAATGTGGTGAGAGATGCAAAGTAACAAGGCAATGAGGGGATTAACCTCCTTCCTTATACGGTATGGTAATCTTCAAAACGAGGATGCTAGTTTTAAAAGAAAATGTTCACTGAACTGCCAAATGCTGCACTGAGCACATGAAGTATAAAATAATTATTTCACAGTAAAATGTTCGGCATGCTATATCGTGACAAACACATTCATTCTTTAATATTTTCAGTCTCTTACCGTTCTTTCTTTATCTTCTTGTTTGCTTCCATCAGACTGAAACTAAAATTTAAAATAATAAAATGTTTAAAAGTTATGTTTCCCTAGTTTATAATTTAAAAAACTAAATTACATATTACTTAGTTGTTTGCCTTTTACATATATGTGCATCTGAAATACAACATATACTAATAAACATTTTAAATTTTGATGTATACTTTTAACCTCTAAATAATTATAAAATCCATGAATTTTAAGTATGAATCTGGGGTGGGTTTGTTCCTTTATTTTTATGTGTGTGTCTACAAGACACGGTCTCATGTGGCCCCGGCTGGTTTCCAATCCTCTATGTAGTCCAGGCTGACCTTGAACTTCTGATCCTCCAGCCTCCACCTCCCAGGATTACAGGTGTGTGCTACCACACCCAGTTTATATAGTACTGAGAACCAAGCCCAGGGCTTTAGGCCACTGGACAAGCACTCTGCTAGCTGGGCTATTATCCTCAATCCTAAGGATCAATTTTATGTGCCAGTTCTTTTCTTAACATCATTATAAACCAAAGCTTCCTAAAACTCATACTAAGTATTAATTACTAAACTTAATTTAACAAAACTGTAACCATCAAAACCATTCAGTCCTAATGCATTTACATTTTCAATCCACATTCCCTTTGCAGTAGCAGTTCTCAACCTTCCTAATACTGTGACCCTTTAATACAGTTCCTCATGTTGTGTGACCCCCAATTATGAAATTATTTGTTGCTACTTCATAACTGTAATTCTGTTACTGAGCAGTGTCTCAGACCCTAAGATCACTGGAAATATGTGTTTTCTGATGGTCGTGACCCACAGGTTGAGAAACACTGGTTTACAGAACAAATATAATCAAATATTAATATAACCAAAACTAAGGAAATGAATTTAAGTTGCATTATAATTCACCACTACCAAAGCCCTCCATGAAAAATAAGTCCAAATGATTTGTGGCACTGCTGACAAAAAAAAAAAAAATCACATTTGAGGTCTTTATTATCCCAGTACAGACTGAACACTGAAGTGACTTGTTTTGACAATGCCGTCTAGTCCACTAAAAAAAAAAAATGATACTATGAAAGCTGAGCATAGTTGTGCATGTCTTTAATCCCAGCACTTGGGAAGTAGATCTCTGAGTGTCCAAAGTCAGCCTGATCTCACATAGTGAGTTCCAAGACAGACAGAGCTAAATAAAAGGACCTGCCTTACACAAACAAACAAACAACAAAAACTATTAGTGATGCCTATCGGTGTATATGTCTACAAAGGAAAAAATCCAAAATACAAATGAACTGACACCCAAGGACAATCTAGACATCAGCGTTCAAAAATCAAGCAAGGGCAGGAGAAAGCTACAATGCAACAACAAATATTTGATTTTCTTGTTAAAGAAGGGAATCTGCTTGTATGCTTTTGAGCAGGTTACTAGACATTATCACAGAGAAATCTAAGTGCTTTATTTTACCTAGCAATGTTTTGGGATGCATACCAACATTATTTTCTTCTTCTAACTGGCAGGTTCAAGAAAATATGGTTCTCTTTCACAGACACAACTGGGTCAACATATATTTAGTCAGTAAATAAGGAATTCAATGTTGTGGAATAATCTTTTTGTACACTGTGAAGAAATGTCACTCAGATTGGTTTAATAAAAAGCTAAACAGCCAATAGCTAGGCAGGATTTTCGGGGCAGGGAGAACTAGGACAAAAGGCGGAGTCTCGAGGAAAAGACAGACAGACACGGAAGGAGTCAGGCACACAAAATGGGATAGAGGTAAAAGCCACGTGGTAGAACATAGGTTAATAAAAACATGGGTTAATTTAAGTTATAAACCCTAGTTAGGAACAAGCCTAAGTTATGGCCAAGATTTTATAATTAGTAATAAGTCTCTGTGTTGTTTATTTGGGAGCTGGCAGGCGAGACAGAAAAATCCACCGACAATTCAATTATAGAGGAGTGGCCCATCAGAAACAAAACTAAATAGCTATTGTTGTTGTTTTCTTTGAGGTAGAGGACTGGTAAAATTTAGTTAACATATTGTGTATCTAGTAGGAGGTAGAAATAAGGATAGGCCATAACTGGAAAAACTAGTCTTATAGTTTATTACAGTTTAAGGATGTTAGTCTACCCCTTTTCCTACCATACTGTGATTTAAATAAGCCTAATAAAACTACATAGTTATATTCCATAAAAATAATTTTATTTTTAACAGTAACTTAGCTGGTTTACTTCCCTGAGTAACTCAAGTCAGTTTCTAATGTCCACGTGTCAATTCTTAATATTTTATAAGCAAGAAAATTTATATATATATATATATATATATATATATATATATATATATGGGAAAAAACAAAGCTACCTAGAAGAGCAGTAAAATTTCCTATTAAAAGCACATTACAACACAGATTAAATAGAAATAAATCAGGAGATACATGCAAATTAAAGCAATTTTTTAAAGAAGATAAACACATTTGTGGTGGTATGAAAGAAAATGGCCCCCAAAGGGAGTGGCACTATTAGAAAATGTGGCCTTGTTGGAGGAAGTGTGTCACTGTGAGGGTGGGCTTTGAGTTCTCTTTTTCTCAAGCTTCCCTCAGTGTGACAGTCAATCGACTTCCTGTTGCCTGCCTATCAAGATGTAAGGACTCTCAGCTCCAGCACCACATCTGCCTGCCTGCCTGCCACCATGCTTTCCATCCTGATGATATGGACTGAACCTCTGAAACTGTAAGTGAGCCACCTCAATTAAATGTTTTTATTTATAAGATACATACACAGCAATAAAAACCCTAACTAAGATAACATTCTACTCCATTTATCTGTTCTTTTTTCTTTTAATTTACTTCATTTTCAGATAGGGGGTAACATGAAACATCATCCATACAATAGTCTAAGCTGCAGTGAACACCAGGCTGAAATAGGCAACATAAAGTGGGTACAAGGTGCAGTTATTTACTAAGTGTCCATGCACTTCGATTTTTGAAGAGAAAAGAGGACACAGTTCCTATCTTTGAGGTGACAACTCTTAAGCTACAAGATGCCTGAAGTGCTTTCAGCATTTGAATTTTAAATCTGAGTGAAACAGAGCACTCAACTAGGTTTAGAAAGGCCATCATCATCAAAATGAACTGAGGTTCCAACATCACTCTATAAAGGCGGAGCAGACAATGGCACTATACAATACTCAGTACCACAAAAGTTAAAAATTAAAAAAAAAAGAAGACAGGTGATTCATCAAGACAGGCTTTGAGAGAGTTGAGCAATAAAGAAGGAATTAGAGATAAAACTAAACAAATAGCTTCTAATAACTAATCACCTAATTTAGTGCCTTTAACCCATGAATATTTTTCAAATGCTTCCTCTGATGAAAACACTTAGATTTGTGATTAGAATATCTGTAAAAATTATGACACTATTTTAACTTACACATTGTTCATGTTTTTATTAACTACCAATTATTGAGTACCTACTAGGTATGGTATATTAGATTAAAAACTGCACATACATACCTCAAAACTACTCTATGAAAAACCTTTTTGCTAGAAAGGATCCAAAACAGGTCCCATTAAAATAATTTAGAACTGGCCTGGAGAGATGGTACAGCAGTTAAGATCACTGATTGGTTTTCCAGAGGACCCAGGTCTGATTCTTAGCATCCATGAGGCAGCTTTCACCTACCTATAACTCCAGTTCCAATGAATTCAACTCCAGAGACATGGCACACATATGCTAAACAGACATATGTGGAGGCAAAACACCCATACACATAAATTCAAAATATTTTTTAAATACTCAAGTAAAAAATAAATAAAATAATTCAGAACATCTAAGGGTAGTGGCACATGCCTGGAATTCAAACACTCAGGAATAGAGGAAGGGAGGATTTGGAGTTTAAAGCAAGCCTGGGCTAAATATCAAGATAAAATAATAATAATAATTTGGAGTTTAAAAATACAACTCATAGGAAGATTTACAGGAATGGAAGGTTGCACTTGGAAATTCTTTCATTTTTTTCCAGTGCTGGAAACTGTTATATATAAATAGCTCCTATTATAAAACAATAAACAACATGTACATCTAACTTTTGAATAAATTACAGCTTAAACATTAAATCTGTTTAAAGAAATGTACTCATATTTTAGTTTCGCTTTCCCCAAAAGCAGACAATATTCAAGTACAGGCAAGTAATCCTAGGAAGAACCAGTACCAAATTAGCCCTGTAGGTAAAAAGGGTTCAACACTTCAGCAGATTTGGAGTCTATGTAGAAATGTCTTGAAGACAGTCAACTCTTATCTTTCATTGATTGAAAGCTGAGCAGAGGGCCTATGAGATAGCCAGTGGTAAAAGCACCTGCGAGCAAAACTAATGACTTAAGATTGATTCCCCAGGACCCATATAGTAGAAGGAAAGGACAGACCCCGGCAAGATATCCTCTGATCTCCACATGTGCTCTGCGGTATGTACGTAAGTATACGTATGTACATACACAAAACACACACACACACACACACACACACACACACACTGCATGAATATATTTTTAAAAGGGATTAAAGACAAGTATAGATTACGTGATTATTACATTATTTCTTCTCTAAGTATATAAGCTGCTTCCAAAAATAGGAGTTGTATAACAACCCCAATATACAAATAGTATTTGTTAAATAAATTTAATTGCAAACACATTGCTTAGAACTAAGGTCCTACTCAATATTTAAAAGCAACTTTATGAATCCTAATTGGATCTCAATAAAAGCCTTTTAAATCTATAATACAGAACACATTGACTGGTGATCATAAAGCTCTGTTTCTTTTGGGCTATGATCTGTTTTGTTATGTTTTCTGGAGGATAAGGCCTCACTATGTTGCCCAGGTCATTCTCAAATGCCTGGGTTTAAACAGTTTCCTGCCTCTGCATCCCAAATTGCTACAATAACATGCATGCACCACCACACCAGGCTGGTAAAATATTTTAGTGAGCAAAAATATACCAAAATTCTACTTCATTCTACTATCATTTTCTTAATTTCACAACTCTAGTTCTTGCCCATAAGGTCCTGAATGGTTGGTCAAAATGGTTATCTTTCTTTTCCCTTATCATTCTATTAAGAATAGAATGGACTCTGGGCAAGGAGACATGGGACCATCGAGGTGGGAAAGTAGAAGGTGAGTAGAAAAGAGGGTGTGCTGTGAATGAACAAGGTAATGTGAGATCTTTATATGTAAGAGCTCTATACATTACATCAGACTTTTTATCTGTTTCCAAGCTTATAATACTTGTAAATAAAAAAAAATTCTTGGAATAAAAAATCAGAACATTCAGATTTTTCGATGCAACAGTATTGGATAAGTGAAAGTATGATGAGAAACAGGCTATTTACATAGTCTCAAAGTATCTCCCATATTAACTATAAAGGGAGAAATAGTAACTGTATAGTAGAGCAATTTTGTGGTGAAGAACTTACCAAGTGATTAAAGTTTGTATCACCTGTAATTGGATCAATGACTTCCCATGTTCTCTGATTATGATGTGCCAAGGAAAACTATCCTTCAGTTCTTTAAGAAGGAACTAGTTAAATTAAATAGTTAACATTATTTGTCCTTTCCAAACTCTAACAGCCAAGATGTTGGAACATTGACGTGCTTTCTTTTTATATGAATATATCATATTAACTGATATGTACAACAATATTCATCTAACAGATTTCTCTAGAGGAACCATTTTATAATGTACTATTATGAATAATAAAATCTAATAAGCCTTTTTCCTTACGATTTGTATGAAAAGGGTACTAAGGGAAAAAAATCTACCAGCTAAGTATTAAAAACCAAGTCAAATATTTCAGATGTCATATGGGATTCATAACAAGAACTGTTAAGTTTTTCCATATAGCTAGAGCTAAGATTAAAAATGCAATCAACAAATTATGGAGAAATTATGTATATTTGTGCTCATAATAGTTTCTAAATGTTTTTTGTTGTTCTCTTTTATAACTAAAAAGAAACTACACATTCTTTTCAGCTTCAAACCATTGGGTTGGTCAAACTTTTCATGGGAGTACAAACTGAAAATTTAAGAGAAAAATATATTAAACTGAAAATAAGATTTCATTTTTCCTTTTTAAAATGGTGTTTGTTTTATTATCTTTAGTTGTGTATATGTCTGAGTCTGTACATAGGTATGTACATGTGAGGGCTGGTACCTGTGGAAGCCAGAGTCATAGGCTTGCCTGGAGCTGGAGTTGCAGGTGGTTGGTTGTGAGCCACCCAATGTAGAGGCTGGAAATCGAACTCAGATCGGACTCTTAACTGCTGAGTCATAGCTCTACATTTTTTTTCTTTTGTGAGTTTCGAGGGGCTGAAGAGATAGTTCAGTGGTTAAGAGCAATCTCTGCTCTTCCAGAGGACCAAAGTTTAGTTCACAACCACCTGTAACTACAGCTCCAAGGGATCCTACATATTCTTCTGGTCTCCCCTGGCACCTGTACCCACTTGCACAAACCCCTGGCCACTCTCACACATATACACATAATTTTTTTAAAACAGTTGAAAAATGAGAAGGCAAACCAGACCGAAAAAATTTCAAAAATCACCTATTTGATAAAGGCCTTAGGCCAACAATATACAAAAAATAGGACTCAGTAACAAAAAGACTGTCATATCAAAAATGAACAAGATATGAACAGACACTTCACTAAAAATAATTGTAAGGAGCAAATAAATACATAAAAAGATACTCAAAATTAGTCACTAGCATGACAAAACTGGGAACCACAATAAGATGCCACAACTTAACTAGGATGACTAAAATTTAAGTATTACAACACCATGTGTCAGTGCAGCTATGGAGCATCTGGAAATCTCAAATAGCTGCTCTCAGAAATGTAAAATACTGTAGACACTGTCGGTTTTCATGGGTTGTTTTTGTTTGTTTGTTTGTTTTGTTTTGCTTTCTTTAAGAGAAGGTTTCACTGTGTAGCCTTTGACTGGTCAGAGCTTGTTATCTATACCTGGCTGACCTCAAAATTATATAGATATCTGCCTGCATCTGTCTCCAAGTTCTGCGATAAAAGTGTGCATCACCGGGGGCTGGAGAGATGGCTCTGAGGTTGAGAGCACTGGCTGCTCTTCCAGAGGTCTTGCGTTCAATTCCCAGCAACCACATGGTGGCTCACAACCATCTGTAGTGAGATCTGGTGCCCTCTTCTGGTGTGCAGGCATACATGCAGACAGAACACTGTATACATAATAAATCTTTAAAAAAAAAGTGTGTACCACCACATTCAGAATTTCACAATTTCTTATAGTTAAACATATACTTATTTATTTCACTAACAAATCCTACTACTGGCAACACAAAAACATGCCTCCCAAAAATATAGATATTCAAAGCAGCTTTATAACAGTCCCAAGCAGAAATAACCTAAATATCCATCACCTCGTAAATGTATCAGTAACTATATGTTTCTATATAATGAAATATTATTACTCAGCAAAAGAACTACTGGCACATATAATAACTTGAATGATGAATCTCTAAACATTAAGTGAAAGAAATCAGAAAGAGAACATATAATTATTTCCATGAGATCATAGAAAATGCAAAACTCTAATGACAGAAACCAGCAACACAGCAGAAGGTAACAGCATGTGTGATGAAAACAGTCTATTGATTATTTGTGGTGATTATGGTAGTGGGTGATTGATAGATAGATAGACAGATAGAAGATAGGGATGGATGGATGGATGGATGGATGGATGGATGGATAGATAGAAGATAGATAGAAGATAGATAGAAGATAGATAGATGATAGAGAGAGATAGAAGATAGATGATAGAGATAGATAGATAGATAGATAGATAGATAGATAGATAGAAGATAGAGATAGATATACATAGATAGAAGATAGATAGATGATAGAGATAGATAGATAGATAGATAGATAGATAGATAGATAGATAGATAGATAGATAAGTGGGTAGATGGGTGAATAGATGGATGGATAGATAGATTGTAGTGGGTAGCCATTCCAGCTTTGATCTGGAAGTTCCAACCCCCATTGAGACTTCAGTAACTGTCACGCCTATAAGGCGGGGCCAAGAGAGGACCCTGAAGACCCAAGATCCAGATGCGCCGGCTCTCTTGGTTCCTGGACCCTGGATGCTGGAGGGAGACCAAGCAGAGTTCTCCAGAACACTGCCAGACTGTGCCACGCCTTTCCCAGACTCTGTAAACTATCCATTCACTTTAAGTTACCCCACAAAATAAACCTCCCTTTTAACTACGTGGAGTGGCCTTAATAATTTCACCAATAATAGATAGATAGATAGATAGATAGATAGATAGATAGATAGATAATCAAAAGTCAAAAAATAAGCATCTAAGACTGGAGGTATATGTCATTATGCACATTCTATGTCATATATGTTTTTAAATAGTCTAAGTTTAAGAATGAGGTAGTGGCATTACTGGTACTATTCAATTTCTTGGTTTAAGTGGTAAACACATGGGTCTTTAGTTTTAGAAAGGTCACTGAACTATTTCATCACAATTTACATTTTTTTCTGTATATATAATTTATTTCAATAAAAACTTTCCTTAAAAAGAAAAATGATGAGCTGGGAACATAGCACCACCACAGCAGAACACATACTGAAAACACACAAAACACCTAGCTCAATCCTATCACCAAAAATAAGTACAATATAGAAATAATAAGCCCTGAGTAGTCTGAGGTTGGAAAGATTCCAAACAACTAATAGTAATGATTCAAAACTGCATGCAAGCAAATACATAGAGGACAGGTAAGGAGAAAGAATAATGAAGTGCTAGTTGTAACAGAATTCAAACTGGATTTTTCTTAGATCTGAGGTTCTCAAAACCTATACACACAATCACCACTAGGAGTACATTTACTAAACACAACTTTAATTAAGTTACATTCACTTTGTTTTTGTTTTTAGGAATACTCATCAAAACAAATATAGTCCGGACATTTTCATTTCAAATTTTAATTTTCTACTAAGAAGAAAATCTTACTGACCTCCTTCATAAATGACTTGCCTATACGCACGACTTTTGCAAATAAAATGGGATCGTGAGAAAGGTGAGGACCAAGGTAACAGAACATGTTGAATACATCCCTCCTCAAGTCTTCAAAGCTCTCTACCTGCTTTGGTGCTCTCTTGTTTTGCAAAGCAATAACAGGTGAGCCTTTAGCACCTTTAGGAACACCAACTCTATAAAAAAAAAAAAGAAGCAAGATTTAGAAATCTATGCACTATTAATCCCCAATATCTTATTATTCTCTTGCTCGTATACCTATTCTAATCATCACTAACTTTATTATAGAAAGTAATTCTCAACTGACAAAAAATAAAAACAAATTCAACAAGTATAAAACCAAAACTCAGAAAGAAAATGTTGCAAAATAGCAACTTAAAGGAACTCTCAATGTTGCTCTCAAGCAACATTTAACATATGAGTTTAAGTTAAGCTTGGCCAGCATAAAGAATGTGGTTACAGGAATGAAGAGTAAGGGATGGACCTCAGATGTAGGACAAGATGAAATCAAACATTTCTCAATCTGGGTTCCACTACCTACACTGAGTAGGAGGAAGTGGTAGTAGGGAAGATAAACGTATAATCACAGCTGCCATACCAGAAAGGACAGCATGCTCACAATTCTCACATACTGAGCAGGCGTCATATTTTAAACTCAAAGGGGTCGTCGATCTCTGAGAAGAGGCCTGGACTGTCAATACCCTAGGTTGCAATGAAAGCAACACCTATAACTATACACAAGTCAAGAAAGCTGGGGCTTTTGAGAGGCTTGAAACAGGCTCCAATCTGTGAGGCTGAAGCCAGAGCTGCTGCCATTACTGCTCCTATTCCCTACAAATAGGCTGACATCGATAGGACTATTTGACACAGTCGATCTAATAAGAGGAACTGTGCTAGTAATTTCCCAAACAGCAGCCTGTCAGAATGCTAATGCCTTCACTCAGAGCCATTAACCCCAGAATGTTTCCCTAAGGCTAATAAAAAGGGAGAAATGTTCTGCCTCCCAAGAAGAAAAGTTTAAAAACAGAAGAAAGGTATTTTCACTCTCAATAAATGCAAAAATGCTCCAGAAGCTTAACCTATAGTTTTCATTTTACATTGCAGCACATATTCTAGAACACCAGGACGTTAGGAGAGAAGTGATGTACACATGGCTGACATGCCCTGTGAATAGTTCTTACATTTTGAGAAAATATAGTAATAGATATGCTAGATTTAAAGAGAAAAGACTCTACATAGATCTTTTTAGCAATCCAAAACTATTTCTATCTCAGCACTTAATATAGAGTAACATACCTTCGGTAGAGAGGCTCAACAGTTATGTGAATGAGCTTGCAAATAGCAAGAGCTATTAGTCTATGTGAAGCTGCATAGTATGGAGGCAGCTGATCCATGATGTTTTGTGCATGCTGCCAATCACCGATCTTTAACAAGGCTTCTAACAAACCAAGTTTTTGGTTGTCAGGTGGCTAAAAATGAACAAGCATAACAATGATACTTGGAATACAGATATTTCTCTTTAAAACTGAGCTAAATATCACAATAATGTACATCAAAAAAGTTGGAATATCTGGGAAATTTAACAATTGCCTGAATTTTTAGTGACTTCAAAAAATAGGATCTTTTGTTCTTGGTTTTTGTTGTTTTATTTTTCCACGCAGTACAAACATAGGTGTTACAATTTATAAATTTGGAATTAACTTTGAGTTAATGCTACACTGCAGGAGACACTAGAATTCATTCATCTTTGAGAATCCCCTTCGGATATGAAGAATATTATATACACAGCAAAAATTTAAAAAAAAAAACTCAATAAATTTTATGGTTTCTTTTTTAATTAGAAATTTACACAAGAAACAAAAAGAACAGCTTTCTTTGTAAAGGTACCATTCATATTAAAATGTAAATGCGTATTACCCAAATCAAATTTTAACATAATCAAAATTAAGAAATTATACTTCCATTTCATGAGAAATTACATTTCATGATTCTAAACAATGCAAGTTTTACTAGACTAAATGATGTACCTTCTCTACTTTTTCATCATCTTTGTCCTTTTCTTTGTCTCGTTCATCAAGTTTCTCAGTAGACAATACAACCATTGTGAGTTTTCTTACAATTTGCTTAGCTTCCACAATTTCTCGTTTGTATTCATCCATAATGCTATTATCAGCTGGAAGAAGCTAAAAATAGATCATTCAAATTTCATAATTGTTAATATAAATAGCTTACATATATAAAAAGCAAATACTATTGTCCAGTTAGAAAATCTACATATAAGAATAAGTTTAGCTTATTCATATCTATGACTTCCTTCCAAATAAGTCTTACTTATTGTCTCATAATTTAAAATGGTTAGTACCTAAATTCTGCACACATTTTAAAGTCACTTAGCAATAAATGTCTCATCTCTCTGGTATGCTAAAGGTTTTAAATTCACACTACAGAGATATTTACTACTGAATTTATAAATATATGCAAAATATGTAACTATTCCATTGAAAATTTCGGGAGGAGGGGTGCTCAGTGGTAGAGAGCAAAGTTTGCCCAGAATGACTAGAACCTGTTTGAACTTCAGTACCACACATACAAAAACTATGTATTGCCCCTTTAAAAGCCAAAGTCCAAACTAAACGAAGTACTACATATATATCAAAAGGGGTGATTTGAATGCTCTAATTTTCAATTACAAAAACTATTAATAACTTGGTATCTCATAGTAAGTCACAAACTTGTTTCTAGATCAATACAAAAAAAGAGTAGTATCTTGTCAACCCTCTCTTGTGAAGGCTTGATTATCTCAAATCTAGCTACCTTGTACATGTGAAGGATGGTTACTATAAGCATTTCATAATAGTAAACCTGACTCAAATGAAAACACAACCAAAAAAAATATTACTTCGTTTCTACAAGATACTACAGTGAGCTACAATAGAAATGTTTCTACCCCTGTTAAAATGCATAATCCATTTCAATAGCTATGGCTAATGTAAGGTAAACATCCAGTGAACATTAAAAGATGAAATATTAAATACTGTATGCTTCATCCTATTAATCAAAGAAAAGGGAAAAAGAGTCAATTTGCTATAGACATGTTCAAAGAGGTAAGTGCATTTCTTCATTCTGAATGGCAAACATTTTTATTGATGTATTTCTATGCCTTAGCATAGGCCCTCGACTTTTACCTGGTTGACTGCAACTAATAGATAAATAGTATGCAATGCTTTTGTTTTTCTCAACTTTCAGTTCTGTGCATTTTAAGAATATGTTGATTTGGTGCATATAAAGTTAGAATGATTTTATCTTCTTAGTGAACATCATTAACACTCTCTTTCTGGAGTTTTTCTTTTCATTTGTTTTGCAGTGCTGGAGTTTACATCCAAGACCCTGAATAAGCCATATAAAGCACTCTTACATGGAGCTACCTATAACCCCTTAAGTCAACAGTTCTTAACCTGTGGGTCTCGACCCCTTTGGGAGTCAAATGGCCTTTTCACAGGGGTCATCTAAGACCATCAGAAAACATGGATATTTACATTACCATTTATAACAGTAGCAAAATCACAGTTATGAAGTAACAACAAAAATAATTTTATGGTTGGGGGTCACCACACCATGAGGAACTGTATTAAAGGGTCACAGCATTAGGAAGGTTGAGAACCACTGACTTAGATGACCCTCTGTCTTTAGAGTCTATTACTAGAAAGTCTCTTCTAACTATAAAAGCCTCACTGTTTTACTTCCAATGTTTTCTTTGTTGTTTGCATGTTTGTTTGTTTGTTTGTTTGTTTGTTTGAGAGAAGGTCTTTCTGCATAGCTCTAAATAGCCTGGAACTTGCTATGTAAACCAGGTTGATCTCAAACTTCTGCCACTGTCCTGAGTACTGAGATTACAGAATGAGCCACCACCCATAGTTTACTTATAAATTTCCAGATACCTGGGCTTTAGCTGAGTCTCACATAGACTCTACACTGGTATATAAATCCAATCTGTCAAACCATATCATCTTAAGGTGGCAACATAGTTTTTTTACTAACCTGGAAAATGATTTTTTAATTCCATTAGACCTTTCATTACTTCCTATTCTAACCAATATTTCATAATTTCAGTTTGTAGATCACTTTTCTTTAAATCCTCAATGGTTCTCTCATCCCAAGAGAAAAATCCAAACTATCCACTATATGCAAATAGGGGCCTTCCAATGGTTTAGTTCTAACCTGCTTTTCCATCCTCACTACTCCCACATACCACCTAGGCTCCAAACACTCTGAAGTTCCTGGTGTCTCCTTAGGTGAGTAACTCCAATGCTGTCAAATCTCTGTCTTTTAAACTCACCTAATTTTACCTATATATTTCTACCATTTCAGCCTGGAAGTATCTACTCTTCTATGATCCTAGTTCAATCTCACTAGTTTAGAAAGTTTTCTAACAAGCAGCCCACCCACAGATGAATGTGATCACTATCTACTATGAGCTCACACCACAGACTACATTTTGATACAAGGCATTTTTTTCTCCCTTGCCATAATGTGACTATTTACAAGGGAGAGACAATCTTTTTATTCAACTCTCTAACCATAGTATACAAATAGGAAGGAAATTATTACATGATTTCAAAGGCACCCAAGACTACAATTGTGGATGAGTTTAAGTCAACAGATACCCCAAAGCAGAAATTAATAAAAGAGTACAGTGCAAACTTGAGCTTCCCAAACGGGGAACTAAACTGTTGACGAACTTCTATAGAAGTCATCTCTTACAACCATAATAAACTCTTCTACAAACTAGACCCAACAATGAATCCCAGTAATGGTCAATTATTACACAGTAAAAACAATGAAAGGATTTTTAATGTACTAAAAATAAAAATACAGCAGTGTTTACCTAGAAGTATCTAGGCAATCCCCTATTTCCTACAAGTCACACATAAAATAAAGAAGCTTAACACTACATTGCTTAGTGCTTGATCTTTCTCCCCATGAGCTAAGCACTGGTGATGATTAAAAAGAGCTTTAGCCGGGCAGTGGTGGCGCACGCCTTTAATCCCAGGACTCAGGAGGCAGAACCAGGCCAATCTCTGTGAGTTTGAGGCCAGCCTGGTCTACAGAGCGAGATACAGGAAAGGCGCAAAGCGACACAGAGAAACCCTGTCTCGAAAAACCAAAAAAAAAAAAAAAAAGAGCTTTATATCTAATCTTGAAACATATAAGGGTGACTAAGAGGAATTTAATTTCCATAGTTAGTTGAAGAAGAGAATCCATTAAGTTTTTAAGGTAGACAAAGCAATAATGTATTATAGCTTCAAAACTAAACCTTGGAAGTCTAGAGCTAATACTGAAGTGCATTGCAGTTGCCTACTCCTATTCGCACCCCTGGGAAGCAGAAACCAATCATCGTAACAGAGCGCTCGACTTACGTGTACATAAAGATCGTCTAAATCAATGAGATTAAATTGCAAAAGCACTGCTGCAACTCTGTATAAAGACGAGGGGGTCTCACCACTTGGTTCCTGAAAGAAGAAAAACTCCTGAGGTATAAAGTAAAATTAAAATCTGTTCTCTTCTCTACCAATCATCAATAAAAATTAAGTAATACACTTCACTACTCTCCATTTTAAAATCAAACATCTGAATAGTGGGGCAATAATTTTTGCCAGCATCCCAAAACATCCTGAGATGTTTTGAGACTAAGCATCTTTTACAATGCATAAGAATACTTAAGGGAAAGTTGAGACTTGAACAGAACATGAGATTTAAATTGTATAACACAGTTATACATTTCTGTTTATAAAACTGCTATTGTGGATTTTTTTTTACACTTGCTTTTCAAGTAGTTCTAAGTGGCATGACTGACAAATGAGGAAGTACATAGTCTACACCTTTGTCTTGAATTTTGTCCTAAGTATGTCTACTTACACCCCAACTTCCCCTTCAACACAGTTCAGATTAAATTAGCATTTAAAACACAAAATGCCCAGTTAATTCCAGACAATCTATGAGGGCCCATATGTCTAGAAAAACAAGTATAGACATTGAAACTAATCTTTAAACTTCTATTGTCAGTGAAATAACTAGAAATACCAAGTCAAACATAGATAAAAAGCAATTATTGACAACATATGAAGTTTTTGGTTTTTTTTTTTAACAACACTGAAATAAAACGGCTGTAAGTAAGGGTTTCCATACTTGGAATGTATATTATGACCATAACCAAACTAATTTGTACTGTTTAAAGAATATCCTGTTTTGCTGTATTTTTTACCATAGATAGGCTTCAATTTAACAACAGTTTGCTAATTCTAAATATGTTCACATAAACAGTTATTTAGTATTAAAATATTTTCAATAAAAACAAATAATGGTCCAAATTCAATGTCAAAACAAACTCACAAAAGCTTACTGAACTTAACTGAGAATCTGAAATACCTGACTTGAATGTAGTAGAGTCACATTCTCTATTCTCTAAATCCCGATTTAAACGACTGATCTCAAGAAATTTCACATCACTGCCCATTTCTATTGCTATAATCAAATTTCATCCCATGTGAGCACAAGCTATTTTGTAATTCAAGATGTTTTATGGCCTAAAATCTAAATATGGCCTATGCTGGAGAATGTTCCCTGTGCATTAATAATGTATCCTGTTATTGTTGGGTGGAATGTTCCATATGTCCCTACTAGACCCAATTGATTTATGTTAATGGTAGCTATTTTCTCATTAATTTTTTGTCTAGTGTGGTGTTTGTTTTATTTTGCTGTATTTTGAGATGAGGGAGTCTTAATACATAGCCAAGTAAAACTAGAACTCATTATGTTCTTCCATCAGCCTGCCAAGTATTTGGATTACAGGTGAGCCCCATCATTCCCAGCATGTCTAGTTAATTTAATCATTGATAAAAGCAGGATTATCACGGGATAAATTTCATACCAATCTAGTCTATTGGGAATAGCTGGTTAAGAGCAAAATTACAAAGGTTTATTTAACTTATTGCCAATTTCTTCTGAGTTTCTTAAATGCCCTTAATCCTATTCTAGACAACTCGCCTCAAGAAGTTTCATACTCTTAGGTCAAACATAAACTGCTCCCTCTGCTTCATAAATTTAGAGGCTATGTTGCTTGTCACATTTGTGTTTATAACTATTATAAATTATATAAAGTATATAAAAATGTCAGTTTTATAGGCTGTCCATCATCATTTCCTAACAATTTCTGCCCCTATCCTGTCTATTGTTGATACAGGCACCACAGCTTTCTCATATATGCAAACATAATATCTGCTTCTACTCTGTTATTTTCAAATTATTTGTACCTTTGAATAGTTTTCCTTTACCTAGCATATACCTGGGTCATATATATGGCATATGCTAGGTAAAAAAACTATTCAAATATATATATATATTATTTGTACCTTTTTGTGTATATATATACACAAAAAGCATATATATATTCAGTATTTGGGTGTGTGTATATATGTATATATAACATATATATGCTTTTTTTTTAAATGAACTCTGACAAAGCTTGCTTTTTAATTAAAGAATTTGATTTTATAAGTTAAAATACTTAGTAAAGACAGGCTTTTTGAGCATTTTGCTAGTTGATTTTCTTTTTTTTTTTGGGGGGGGGGGATTTTTCGAGACAGTGTTTCTCTGTGTAGCTTTGCGCCTTTCCTGGAACTCACTTGGTAGCCCAGGCTGGCCTCGAACTCACAGAGATCCGCCTGGCTCTGCCTCCCGAGTGCTGGGATTAAAGGCGTGCGCCACCACCGCCCGGCGCTAGTTGATTTTCATTCCTCATTTCCTACATCACTAGCTTCTTTTGTGTGCCATTTTGACTTCTTTCTTAGTGATTACTTTGGGTATTACAATTAACATTTTATATTTGGGGATAAATTAGTTTCAATTAATTACCAACCAGCTTAGCTCCAATAGGATAAAAAATTTCTTGAGTCTATACATACATCTTTGTCCTTCCCCTTTAAATGGTTTTGTCAATATGTGGGTTGTGAAAAGGAGGAGTTAACTAACGCCTTCAGGTAGTGGTGGGAAAGAGTGTGAAATTAGAGGAGGGACCAATATACAGGTTGACTACACATTCCTAAGAACCTACACCCATGGTTACATCCCTTACTTTCCTTCAAAGACCGCAAACTGTTTAAAATCTCTGACAATTCCTTTCCCTTCAATAGCCCTAAGATTTAAGTTCTCACAATAACAAGATAGCTCTGGCAATAGCGAGAAGGAAATACTGTTACATAGAGCAGTATGCAAATGATTTCCTACAATAATATGTTGTTTTAAACATCAAATATTTCTTATACTTTAAAAATGTACATTAAATATATTATTTTAAAATGTACAAAAAGTTTTATTCAAATATTGTAAAACACTTCCAGTTATACACTGGTTACATCACTAACAATATGTTCATGTAAAACTATTTTTTAATTCTAAAATTAACTAACTTGATGTTACTTAAAAGGTCATCTGTCTTCACTGTGATATGATCTGAAAGGTATACACTCCAAACATGCAAGCTATATTTTAATTAATCATGTACCAAATTAAATTTTCTCTACTTTTCCATTTCAGTAGTTGGTTTCTTAATCAAATCTAAAACAATCAAGATGCCTTTTAAACTCTAATGAAATACTTGGACCTATTTTCCTATATTA
Organism: Peromyscus eremicus; assembly: GCF_949786415.1. NCBI lineage: Eukaryota > Metazoa > Chordata > Mammalia > Rodentia > Cricetidae > Peromyscus > Peromyscus eremicus. The sequence continues at coordinate 103,926,523 of NC_081439.1, forward strand.
AGAGTGGACTCTCACTCGGCAGTGATAGTGCATACCTTTAATCCCAGCACTCAGGAGGCAGAGGCAGGTAAATCTCTCTGAGTGACCCCCCCCTCCAAAAAAAAAGGAGTGGACTCTCAAGTTTCTGGTAAGAAAATGAGAAGCAGCTGTAGCTAATTTTTTAGTAAAAGCATAATACCACCAGAAATGATTTTTCAGTAGTAGGCACCTCCGTTAAATCTTAGAAAATAGCACTAACAATAATAAGACAGACTGAAAGAGAAATAACCAGAGAATAGGAAATCTTTACAGTTATTATACTGGTTTAGTTTTTTTAAAAAGTGATGTAAAATACACTTCAAGTACTTTTTAGCATCCCTAAAAAATTCTAATACATAATTCATATACATAATCAAATCCTAAAATAGCATGTAGTCAAAGGCCTATGACAATCTAATATGCATCTGCCTACCCAGAGACAATTTTCTACCATTCCTTTTCCCTTGTTACAATCCAGGCATGTGAGACTACAGACCATTCTTTCAATAAGTTACATATGCCCACACCACTAATCTTTAGTATCATAGTTTATTTCTGAATGGAAAACTCTCAACACACTATTATTCCTCCTTCAAGTATTACCAGACCCTGTCTCTCCTAAGGCAAAATTTAATTTTGCTTTTCTCCAGACTTTCTCATCAGATCATTTAAATTTTTAATATAAATCATATAATATAATCATATATAATATAAATCATATCATTAGCTTTCCATTCCTCTATCTCTTCAGCTAAATGTTTGAGGTGAAACTAGCAATACAGTGCAAATAAAAAATAAAACAAACTAAACATATAAAATAAAGAAGTTAACCTATACATATACATATATACACATTTTTACCTGGTAAAACTTGAATTTGAATCCAAGAATATGACACAGTGTTTGTGGTTCACACATACTCATGTAAGATTCTAATAAAGATATAAAGAAGTCATCATGTTCTGGCCTGCATTCAAACACTTCTAAAATTACATCCAAAACTCTATTGGGATCCAGATTAAAGCATCCTGAAACAGATAAGATACATTTAAGTTCAAAAGTAATTACATGTCATTTCTAATAAAGTCATCAACCATGGTAATATATAGTAAGGTAAAACTATTTTTAATAGCTTATTTTCAAAGTTTGTGTCCCTCCCCTAAGAGGAGAATCTTCTCAGGAACATTTTTAAAGGCTACATATTTCACAGACGAAAACAGAAATAACCAGAGGAATGGGGTATCTTCAGTTACTGTAGTAGTTTAAAGTAGCCATACTGAAGAGTTAAAACGTTTGTTAAACTATATAACAAGCTATTTCCTATACAGTGAAACTCTAAACGATCAGCAAGCTTCAGTATCTGAAGTTTTTTTTCAAATGACAGCTGTGGTAGAACATAGGCACTCTTGTGTTTAAGCATCTTAGAAAGGCTTTTGTCTATCCTAAGCATCAACAGACATGTGATCTTCAGAGAAATCATAAGCCTAGATGTCAACCACCAGTTACATTAAGCAACACACACACACACCAGGGGGATGGAAGCAATGAAGAATAAAAAAAAAATCCTGGAAAAGAATATGTGGAAAAAAAATAAAGAAATAACAGACCTGAAACAGCTAAGGACTCATTCCTCTATTTAAATATTATGTAGCTATCCACTAAGTGTAACAAGCTTAGGATACACAAAGACTGCCTCTTCTATCCTTAAGAAGGGTTCACGCCTTATGAAGAATGATCACTGAGGAAATGCACTGAAAGTAACTGGAGTTTATCCAAAGATGGACAGATAGTCAGTATATTACAGCAAATGCAACTAGATGCAGGCAAGAAATATGATGAAGTTGACAATGACTGTTGTAGGAATGAAGCCAAATGAATTTCTTAACAGGAAAATAAGAGACCAATACTGTAAGCATTACTAGGAGAGGTGTCCATGCATAAATTTTAGGCAAGACAACAAAATTATAGATTCAATAATCATGTTGCTGGTAGAACAGACCTTGGAAGACAGAGGAAATCGTGTTTTTAATTAGTAGAAAGAGAGCCCAATTAGCATGTATAGGTCCTGAGTTCAATCTCCAGCAATGAGGGTGTACACACACACCTCCAACATACAGACAGAAAAAGAAACAAGCTAGTAGAAATCTACAGTAGATGATTTCTCAGAAATATTATTTATTTAAAAAACATAATAAAGGCACATCTTAAAGCAAGAATCAATGGGTTAAGAGTCAGAAAATGTACTTAAAATAAAAGCATGATTAACCTGAAACTTTGAAAAAAGTATGCTGGAGAACACCAATTACTGTCTTCTTTTGCATAGTAGGTAGTAGAAACTCCAAAAACATGGTCAAGTATGGTGATATTTTATTTGTGCTGAAATGTGATTTTATTTGTATGTTAATAAATAAAAGTGCCTGGGGGTCAGAGCTAATAGCAAACCATAGCAGAAGTCTGGCAGTGGTAGCACATGCCCTTAATCCTGATCACATGACAGACAGATCTCTGTGTGTTCAAGGACACCACCAGCATGAAGACACACACCTTTAATCTCAATACCAACCATAGAAAATCCGAAGGTCTGTATAGACAGGCAGTGATGAGGAGGTCATGTGGTTGGGTTTACAACCAATGAGAAGGCAGAACAGAAAGTCAATAAAAAAAAAACAGATACACAGGAAGTAGTTCTCTTTCTCAGGGGAAGGACGGCAGCGAAGGGTAAGAAGGAGGTTTTAAGTCTCAGCTCTTAGCTACTGCTCTGACCTCTTGGGCTTTTAACTCTGCATTTGGCTCTGTGTTTCTTATTGAATAAGACCGTTATGTCTACAGTCAAGAAATTTTAATAAAGAAAAAGTTGTGCCTAGCATGAAGGTGCATACCTTTAATTCCAGCACTCAGAAGGCAGAGGCAGGTAGATCTCTCTGAGTTCAAGGCCAGCCTGGTCTACATATTAAGTTCCAGGACAGCCAAGGCTACACAGAGAAAACATAATAATAATAATAATAATAATAATAATAATAATAATAATAATAATAATAAAAGGTTTAGGTGAAAAAAAGAAGTAAACCGGTTTCCCTTTCAAAGGGATTGTCTAAAAAGCTGAAACAGTGACAATATGAATCTGGCGTGAATAAACTTTATATTCAGATTATACCAAGCACTCATAAAATAATGTAGTCAAAATAATTGAACGTCCACAAATCTCTCAAAGAATTGTTTGGCTTGACATTTAATTTTCTTTTTAATGTTTCTCTGGTCATATTACATGCAACTAAAAGGACCAATGAGATTGAAAGAGAAAAGATACCCATCCTACTCTTCCACACCAAATCTTCAACTTTAGATACCAACAAATGAAACTGTGGTAAGGCATCAGACTAAAAACAGCTTCTGGATGACCCAGTTAAAGAGATGAGATGTGATAAGCAAGAATACACTATTCCAAACCAAGAAAGTCCAAGAGCTTTGGAAACTCAGTGGCACTGACTGAACAGCTAAAAACTGTCAAGAAAGAGAAGCCAAGCCAAACACACAGCTACAGCCACATGTCTCCCTGATGAACTTAGGGAAAGCAGAAGCCACATTCAAAAGGTAAGGTACGTAGGTGACCCTGCTCAAAAAAGACTGGAAGGCCTACTTTGGGACAAGTCCACCTGTCTTCACAAACCTCAAAACCAGATGTACTTTTTTATGTTTTTTAATAAATTATTTATTTCTCTTACATCCCAGCCACAGTCCCCCCACCTCCTCTCCTCCCAGTTCTTATAAGTGATCAATGGAGCCTTCACTCACGCATACAAAAGAACTGATCACAATGAAACAAAACAAGAAGTTGACAGCAAAAGAAATGACACAAATCATAAATACTTGGAAACTGAACAATACATCCTTGGATGACTAAAATGGGCCACGGAAGAAATCATAAGGAAAAATAAAAAATTCAAAGTGAAAATTGAAAGCACAATTTACCAAAAGCCATGGGATATAGCTCAGGCAATTTTTCTTAATTTTTTTATTAAGAAATTTTCTACTCACCCTACATACTACCCACAGATCCCACCTCCTTCCTCCTCCCACCTAGTCCCCCACCCCCGTCCTCCCTCCCAAGCTACCCCTCATCCCCACATCCATAAAATGTCCAGGAAATCTTAGACACCATGAGAAGACCAAACCTAAGAATAATAAGGGATAGAAGAAGGAAAAGAATACCAGCTCAAAGGCACAGAAAATATATTCAACATAATCATAGATGAAAACTTTTGCAACCTAAAGAATGAAATGCCTATGAAGATATAAGAAACTTACAATACACCAAATAGACTGGATCCAAAAAAGAAGTCCCCTTGCCACATCATAATCAAACCACTAAACATACAGAATAAAGAAAAAAAATAAAGAGCTGCAAAGGAAATATGCCAAGTAACATGTAAAGGCAGACCCATAAGAATAACACCTGACTTCTCAATGGAGACTCTAAAAGCCAGAAGGTCCTGGACAGATATTACGCAGACACTAAAATGTAGTGGATAGCCATTCCAGCTTTGGTCTGGAAGTTCCAACCCCTATTGAGGCTTCGGTAACTATCATGCCTACAAGGCGGGGCCAAGAGAGGGCCCTGAAGACCCGTGATCCACATGCGCTGCCCTCTCTTGTTTCTTGGACCCTGGACTCTACAGGCAGACCAAGGAGTTCTCCAGAGAACACCGCCGGACTACGCTGTGTCTTTCCCAGAACCCGCCATCTACCTATCCCTTCATTTGTAAGTTACGCCACTAAATAAATCTCCCTTTTAACTACGTGGAGTGGCCTTAATAATTTCACCAATACTAAGAGACCACAGATGCCAGCCCAGACTATTATATCCAGCAAAACTCTCAATCACCATAGACAGAGTAAGCAAAATATTCCATGATAAAGCCAGATTTAAACAATACTTATCCACAAATCCAGCCCTACAGAAAGCACTAGAAGGAAAAATCCAACCTAAGGAGTTAGATACATCCATGAAAATACAGGCAATAGATATCACACCAACAAACCCAAAGCTCAGGCAGTTATAAGAGAAAAGATTATAACTATGAACTTTCACATTTTTAAAGTCAGTGAGATTTTCAAATAAATACCCTTCTGATACACTCCCAATACCATGGGGGGGAGAGGTAAACCCCTTTCAGCAATAGGTAGCAAAAAATAAATACTAAAGATTGAAGCAGAAGTTAATCAAATAGGACTAAATGAACACAGAACCAACAAAACAAGAAAATGGTTCTTTAAAATGAGGAGGACCAATATCCTAGGCAAACAAATCAAAAAGAGAAAAGACCCACATCAGTAAAATAGAAATAAAAAGAGGGATTTTACAAAATAGTCCAATAAAATCCAGATGACCATTAGGGCAGGAGTAGAGTTTGAAGAAGAATTTCTTGAGACAAGAGAACAGTATGAGAAGTTGCAAAAGGATGGGCGCCTGCTTTTTGACCAGGTCCTTTTGGTTGAAATGGATGGAATGCTGCTGACACAGTCTAGAGCCATCCTCAGCTACCTTTCTGCCAAGTACAACTTGTATGGGAAGGACCCGAAGGAGAGAGCCAGGATTGACATGTATACTGATGGCATCCTGGACCTGATGATAATGATCGCCTCTGCTCCATTCAAACCCCCTGAGGAAAAAGAGGAGAACTATGCTTTAATCGTGAAGAGAGCTAAAACCCGTTACTTCCCTGTCTTTGAAAAGATTTTAAAAGACCATGGGGAGGCTTTTCTTGTTGGCAACCAGCTCAGCTGGGCAGACATTCAGCTGTTAGAAGCCATTTTGATGGTGGAAGAACTCAGCCCTCCTGTGCTGTCTGACTTCCCTCTGCTGCAGGCATTTAAGACAAGAATCAGCAACATTCCTGCAATTAAGAAGTTTCTGCAGCCTGGGAGTCAGAGGAAGCCTCCTCCAGATGACCACTATGTTAATTAAGGTGGTCAGGAACGTCCTGAAGTTCTAGTGGCAGCAGGTGTTAAGGAGGCTACAGCAAGGATCCAATGGCAGCGTCGCCATAGGCCAGCTACGGAGCAATCCAGAAGCAAAGGATGAATCCCAGGAGTCTTCAGCTGCAGTAGAATATTTTTTAAGGGGTGTTACTTTTGTTTATGTTGCATTTGTTTAACTCTATGAAGCTGTGTTACTGTGCCTGTCTAAAACACCTAATGTCTAATAAAACTGGCCAATAGCAAGGCAGGAGAAAGGATAGGCAGGGCTGGCAGGCAGAATGTATAGAGGGATACATAACTTATATTTAAAAAACTGGAGTATCTAAAAAAAAAATAGAAAAATTCCTAAAAATATAAGATCCATCAAAACTAAATCAAGAAGATATGATTTAAATAGATCAATAATAAGCAATAAGATAGAAACAAAAGAACACCTCCTCAGAAAAGCCAACAACTGGATAGATTCACTCCAAAATTTTACCAATCTTTTAAGGAAGTTCTAAAACCAGTACTCCTGAAACTGTTCCACAGACCAGAAAGGGAATAAAAGACACAAAACTCATCCTACAAAGTCAATATTAACCTGATACCAGATCAGAACACAACAACAAAAGAAAAGAATAGATCAGTTTCCCTAAAAAAAACACAGGTGCAAAATTTCTCCAAAAAGATATCTACAAACCAATTCAAGAACTCATTAATAATACCACACATGGCCAGGCATGGTGATGTACAACATTAATCTCAGCACACAGGAGGCAGAGGCAGGCTGATTTCTGTGAGCCTAGTTACAGAGTGAGTTCCAAGGCCAACAGGAAGAGCTAAGGAGACTCTGTCAAAAGAAAAAGTAGCCGGGCGGTGGTGGTGCACGCCTTTAATCCCAGCACTCGGGAGGCAGAGCCAGGCGGATCTCTGTGAGTTCGAGGCCAGCCTGGGCTACCAAGTGAGTTCCAGGAAAGGCTCAAAGCTACACAGAGAAACCCTGTCTCGAAAAACCAAAAAAAAAAAAAAAAGAAAAAAAAAGAAAAAGTAAAACTTCATTATAGAAGTACAAAAGCTCCCAACTAGAAAAGTAATCCTTAACATAAAAAGTAACACTGGAGATAACATAATACCTGATTATACTACACAACCACACTAACAAAAACTGTGTGCATACAAATGAACTAGATGATACAGAAATAAACTACAGCCATGTAATTTTTGAGAAGGTAGCCAAAAACATATATTGAAAAAGACTTTTCAACAAATAGTGCCAGGGAGACAGGATATCAACATGTAGAAACATGTAGACTCACATCTTTGTCCTCCACAATGGATCAAAATTCTGGAGGTATCACCATCCCTAATCTTAAGTTCTACCACAGAGCTACAGTAATGAAAACAGCATGGTATTGGCACAAAACAGACACACTGATAAATGGAACTAAATTGAAGAATCAGACATAAATCCATATACCTAGGGACACCTGTTTTTTGACAAAGAAGCCAAAACCGTACAATGGAGAAAAGAAAGCATCTTCAACAAATGATGTTGGCTCAACTGCATATTGGCATGTAGAAGATTGCAAATAGATCCCTGCACAAAACTGAAGTCCAAGTGGTTCAAAGACCTCAACATAAATCCAGTTACACTGCACCTGATAGAAGAGAATGTAGAAGTAGCCTTGAACACACTGGCACAGGAGACAACTTCCTGAACAGAACACCAGTAGTACAGACACTAAGATCTACAACTAATAAATGGGACCTCATGAAAATGAAAAGCTTCTGTAAGGCAAAGGACACTGTCAAATATAACAAAACGGCAGCCTACAGAATGGGAAAAGATCATCACCAACCCCACAACTGACAGAGGGCTGATCTCCAAAATATAGAAAGAACTCAAGAAACTACATATCAAAAAACCAAATAATTTGATTTAAAAATGGGCTACAGACCTAAACAGAGAATTTTCAACAGAAGAATCTCAATGGCAGAGAAACACTTAAGGAATTGTTCATCATCCTTAGTCATCAGGGAAAAGCAAATCAAAACAACTCTGAGATTCCATCTTACACCTGTCAGAATGGCTAAGATCAAAAACACAAATAACAGCTTAAAATGGAGAGGATGTGGAGCAAGAGGAACACTCCTCTATTATTGGTGGGAGTGCAAATTTGTACAGCCACTATAGAAAAAAAATCAATATTGTGGTTCCTCAGAATATTGGGAATCAATATACCTCCAGACCCAGTAATACCACTCTAGGGCATATATTCAAAGAATGCTCAATCATACCATAGGACATTTGCTCAACTACATTCACAGCAGCTCTATTTGTAATAGCCAATACCTAGAAACAACATAGATGCCCCTCAACTGAAGAATGAATAAAGAAAATGAGGTACATTTACACAACGGAGTATTACTCAGCTTTTAAAAACAATGACATCAGGCAATTTGAAGACAAATGGGTGGAACTAGAAAAAAAAAAATCTTCCTGAGTGAGGTAACCCAGACGCAGAAAGACAAACATGGTATGTACTCACTCCTAAGTGGATATTAACTGCATTGTAAAGAATGCTACAATCCACAGCCTCAGAGAGGCTAGGTAACAAGGAGAGCCCAAGGAGACAATTGTATCTCCCTGGGAAGCAGAAATAGAGGAGATCTCCTGGGTGGACTAGGCGTGGGTAGGCTTGGGAACTTGAAGGACTGGGTTGTAGAGTATGGTGGGGAGGGGAGAGTGTTGAGAGAGATGACTGGAAATGGGGGCCTTTCCAGGGAAAGATAGAAGCCTGATGAAAGGGAAACTCCCACGAGTCTACAATGAGGGCCCCAGCTAAGACTCCTGGCAGCAGTGGACGCATAGCCTGAACTGGCTATCCCATGATCGAATTGGTGACTACCCCCATTGTTATTGGAGAGCATTCATCCAGTGACTGATGGAGACAGATTCAGACTGAAGGCCAAACATTGGGCCAAGCTCGGGGAATACTACTGAGGAGAGGGAGGGCTTATAGGAGGCAGGAGGGTTAGGGACATTGCAGAAAAACTCACAGAAACAACTAGCCTGGCTCATGGGAACTCACTGAGTTTGAACCAACAACCAGGGAGCCTGCATGGGACCCACCTAGGCCCTCTGCATATGTGACAGCTGTGTAGTTTGATCTATTTGTGCAACTCCTGGTAATGGGAGCAGGGGCTGTCCCTAGTGATTTGGCTGGCTCTTGGGAAGCTATTCCTCATGCTGATTGCCTTGCCCAGCCTCAATACAGGGGAAGGTGCTCGGTCTTATGGCAACTTGATATGTCATGCTTTGCTGATTCCCATGGGAGGTCTGCCCCTTTCTGAGCAGACACAGAGGAAGGGTGGATGGGGGGGGGCAGAAGGAAGGGGGTGGGGTGTGAGGGGAAGATGGAGGAGAGGCTGAGGTTGGGATGTAAAATAAACAAATACATTAAATTTAAAAAAAAAGAGAGAGGGAGGAAAAAAGGACTTTCTGAAAATGACTCTAATGGCATAAGAAATAATCCCTAGAATTGACAGGTGGAATTATATGAAATTTAAAAGATCCTGCACAGTAAATTAAATGAACACTATAGTGAAAAGACAGTCTATAGAATGGAAGAAAAAACTTTGCCAACTTATCAGATGATAGACTAGTAAGTAGAATATATTAATTAGAACTACAACAATTACAAAAAACTCCACCACCCCCAAAAAAGATCACCCCATCAGCAAACAGGGTAATGAACAGTTCTCCAAAAAAAAAATACAAACAGTAAATACTTGAAAAAGTATTCATTCTCCTTAGTCATCTATAAAATGCAATAAAAACTGCTTTGAAAGTCCATTTTACCCTGTCACAATGGCTCTCATCAAGAAAACAATCAACAACAAAACATTGGAAGGACATAGGAAACCTTTATTCATTGCTGGTGGGAAGGTAAACTGGTTCAGCTACCAGGGAAGATAGTCCTCAAAAGAACAAAAAGTAGAACTACTACAATACAGCAATACCACACCTAGGTAGTTAAGTAAAAGACACTGAATTCAATATATTACAAACATACATGCACAGCCGTGGTTATAGCTGTATTATTCACAGCAGGTAAGAAGTGAAATCATATGCAGATGAATAGATTTTAAAAAGTGTAGTAGGCATACACAAGAGATTCTACCAGTCATAAAGAAAAAATAAAAGATGACATCTGCAAGAAAAAATGGAAAAGATTATCATTATATTAAATGAAGTAAGTCAGGTTCAGACTTACTTGGTTAAGTAAGTTAATTACTTAATTAAACATGGTTTCTTTTATATGAGGAGTCTAGATTTAAATGTTTATCCCTCTCTTCACCCCACTTCTCTGTAGGATTAAAGTAGAAAGGGGACATAAGAAGAGTGGAAGAGATTTTGAGAGATGAGTAATGGAATTCCTATGTCATGAAGCCAAAAAGAAGGACTACTGAGGCTCAGCAAGAGGTGTCTGAAGGGATAACAGGCAGTGGGAGAGGAGAATGAATAAGAACAGAATATAATGAGATGGGGGGGGGGGGGCGGAGACAGACAGAGAGAATATCCTAGTGAAACTCACTTTATATGCTAACTTAAATTTTTTTAAAATTTTAAATGAAGCTCCTCAGTTCTAATTATGGTGGGTGATTATAAGGTTTAGAGACTTAGCCAAAAAGATCCTGGACAACTAAATCTAAAATGAAGAAGAATCACTTCCATTCTCCAATGCTAAGTTCAAGTAAACTTGCTTGTGAGTTCTTTTTGCCAGAATTTTTTATATAGTCCAAGAATCAATAAACATGGCCTGCCAGTCAAATCCACTCGACCGCTGGTTGTTGTAAACAAGGTTTTAATCAGAGTCTCATTTATTTATGTGCTATCTATGGCTGTTTTCACCCTACAATGGCAGAGTTGAGTAGTTTCAACAGAAACTACATGGCCAACAAATCCAAAAAGTATTTACTCTTAGCCTTTACAGAAAAACAGTTAGCTAAACTGGGCAGGATAGAGCACACCTATTAATTCCAAAAGTCAGAAAGTTGAAGCAAGAGAATCAAGAGAACTAGGCCAGTGCAAGACCTATGTGAAAAACAAAACAAAACAGAAAAGAAAATGGAAGAAAAAAATGTTTGCTGAACAGACTTAGATGAAAGGAAAAAATACCTTGCAATTATTTTTATTATGTATATTTAAGGTATTGAAAAATGATTTTTTTAGGGTATCTAAGTATATAGTAATAGTTTAGCTCAAAAAAAAGGAGCCCATTTCTATTTTTCCTCTGATTTATAAAATATACATTGTTATCTGCCCCCTTGGGCAGATACTATACATTAGTAGCCTACTAATAATTTTTCATCCCTATAAGTTGTTCAGATTTCCTGTCAGACTTTAGATAGTAATCACTACTACATAATACTAGCAGTTCTGCTTCTGTGCTTACAGCACAGGCTAAACAGTTCGATGTACTTTCATTTGCCAGAATCTTAAAGGGTAATAAATGAAAATTTCTCTGGATCAGAAAAAGTATCCTGAACACAACCGTACCCAACATACATACCTTCCAAATGAGGTATTGGTGTCTCACAATGGCTAATGAAGACCAGATCTGAGATAGTTTTGTATGAAGTATTACCTATCTAGATTGTTCATTAAGAGAAGCCAGTGGAAATGAACATGGAAAAAACCTATCCAAAGATGTCTTTAAAAACAGGATGCTATGCAGGTGAAGTTGTTTTGGTCAGATGAGACAAGACCTAAATTAAATGGAGTTTGCCCTGAAAGTGAATACAATTAATTTGAACATTGAAAGAATATTCAATTAAATTAAATCCTTAACCTCAATTTCTACATCAATGAAAAGTTCCTTTCTCAAACAACTGGAGTGAACAAAAGATCATCAAACCATAAAGAAACAGAGTTAGGGAGCTAAGCTTCCTAAATTTCTCCATGTCAAAAAGAGAGGCTAAAAATCACTATAAATACCACAAGAAATGGGGAGGATATTAATTAACTTTCCACTCATTTATTTAGTACCTACCAAACCCTAAGAATTGGGTACTAAACAAACCAAACAAAAAACATTGTCCTCATGAAGTGTACATTCAACTGATGGTAGAGTCATAAGCTCAGTGTCTAAGTTTGTTCCAAGACTGCCGTAAGGATGCCAAAATCAACAGATGCTACAGTCTCATATAAAATGGAAAAAGATATGCCTATAATCGATATACATGCTCTTACTTTAAATCACATAAAGATTGTATATTGTAACTAATAGAACATAAATACTTCAACAGATTCTCCCATGAATATTTTAAACCCTATGGAAACACAGGATCAACTATACTTGATATAGTGGTAAGTGCTGAGAAGAAAACTAACCCAAGAAAATAAGGAGTGCTAAGTGGTGGTGGCCAGAGAAGACTTGAGAAGATGGTATCTGAGTACATCTGGTCTACCATCTTTACCGGATGCCAGATGGGTTAGAATGAATGCAGACCAAGAAATCAAATTGTTTATACTTATGAACTATCCATGTGGATCATGAGCCTGAAGTGGAGATGTCACATTGCTCTACAGAGATAATAACCTCTTTTCTATGAGAGCAAAGTTGAAGAAAAGAAAGGAGCAAACATTTTCTAATTACATAAAAGCATACCTTCAAGAAAATCCATCTTTGGAACGTTCCCAAAATAACAAAGACGTATAAAAAAGATAAAAACCTAGAAGGAAAAAAAAAACAAGGAAAAGAGGCATGGGCATAAAAGGAGATAAAGTGTGAAAGCAAATACTGGAAGGGTTTCCACAACACAAGATCTTAAGAGGGAGGGAACATTATCTTAAGTAAGGACATGACACAGTACAAGGAAGAGAAAAAAGTACAGTATGGCAGTACTGACAAGCTTCCCAAGCTAGATAAATGGGGGGAAAATCTGCAGGAAAAATGCAGCCTACTAGAAAGAAAAGAAACCTGTACTAGAGGAGTTTTAGAAACAGGTCACTACACAGTCAAAGCCACAGAAGACAGCAAGAGTCCTTCAGGGCTAGAGGCTCACTCATCTGATGTTCAATCATCATAGGACAGAAGTAGAAAAAAAAAAAACTAGAACATCTACCAGAACCTTCCTTCAAAGAAAAAGGTAAATTTAAACTGAATGTAGCCAAGCCAAAGAATAAAGAAGACTGAAATAAATACAGCTTTACTTAAATGTCTACAGAAAGCACTAGACAGGAATAAGGACTCAGCCAACTTGTGTTCTTACTCAGATATAAACTCCAAAAACAAACAGATAAAAAACAAGCTGAAGGTATATGGCAGCTACGTTATAACCAATGAGGCAGGAAATAATATTCCTCCTGGGGACCACAAAACATGATTTTGGACAACTTTCAAAATATTCACTAGATAGAAGACTAACTAACAAATAATATGAGGAATTCTTGCCAAACTTAGAAAGCCAAGATTACCCTATTTGTTCCTCCTGTCTATAAACATCAGCTACTTTCTTCAAATGCCCAGTATAAAAGTAATGTAATAAAAATGCTATTTGAAAACTAAGAAGAACATTTTTCTGCTATATTCTTGCAACATCCTGCTACGTTCAGAAATAAAGATAAAATGTGTTTCAAAGTCCCTCATAAATTTCATAATTTCTTATTTATTTTCTACCCTCTATAAAAATGTCTGAGAAATAGTTAAAATTAACAGACAGAAGTGTTAGAAAGAACATGGGAACTAATATATACACAGGTACCAATGACAAAAATAGTTTTCATAAAGATCATGATAAATTTCATAAATGCCGATAAAATATTAAAAACAAAAGTTACATAATTCCAGGTTTAGGGGTTCTTTTCTTTGTTTTGAGAAAGGATCACCTGTTGTCTGGGCTTGCCTCAAACTCACTATAGAGCTGAGGATGATTCATTTTGTTTTAATGGATACCTTCTAAAAGTTAAAAATAAAGCTTATCTTAATAATACATAGTATATAGACACATGTATGGCTTACCTATTAAAGACTTGATATTTTCTAATATTAAATCACTAGTAATATTTCCAGATAAATCTTGCCCCAATTCAGCAATCAGCTTGGCATAACCTTCATTCTCTTCTCTTAATAAATTGAATTTTTGCTGCTTATAACTGAAATCAGAAGTATCATGAAAAGGATAAAATTATTTCAATTATCAAGCTTACACAATGTAGTGTACTCTCCCTGAATATCACTAACTTAAAACAATCATGAGACTGGGTATTTCAGTTTAACTTTTTTATGTATCTTTTAATATAAAAAGCAGTATTAGTTAATAAGGGAACACACCAGCATCTCTGGTCTCTGAGGACACCTGAGCATATCCACATATATACAAACACATCCTTTAAAGTAAGTCTTCTTAAGAAGACTTGAATGTTATCTCAAACTCAAATATGGACAAAGTTAACACAGGAATAGCTCACTGAAAACTCAGTAATTTAAGTGTTTTAGAAGGAAAAAATACTAACTACAAACACAAACATAAATAGCCTTCAAAGGGCCTTTAGAAACTGCTACTATTCAAAATGAGAAATAAACATTCAGCTACTTGATCCGTAACATAAGCCACATATACTTACAAGAGTTTTGTCTTGATTTTAACTGACTTTTGATTGAACTGCTGTGACTGTTTGATTAGCCCTAATGACTCCAAAGTTTCTGGGTCCAAACGTTCCTTCAGAACTGTGTCTGAAACTAAATACTGTATTAAAAAATATTAAAGACAATTTATACTTTAGCATTCCAACTATGTACCCACAATCTTAAATATATTCAAAATACTCTTTCCAATGTAAGAATACAAAACTACATTATCTCTTTATAAAGCCTAGAATTTCAACAAAATAACTCATCAAATACTGAAATATAAAATACATATCTCTTTCAAAAATTACTTTAAAACTACCTTTTTGCTGTACACAGCTCACACACTAAGAACTACAGAATTTTCATTACATTGAGCCTGTCTTAACTCAATTTTTACCTAATATAGTACTTCAGCATTCTATATTTTTCTACAGCAAGCAGCCAAACTATAATATAACAAAGACAAGAACATTCTTCTAAGTCCCAGTCATGGCATTTTTCCTGGGTTCTAATTTTACGAACATAAAATGGCTCACTAGACAATTATGACTTCTATTGGGGGGAAGGTGGTGGTGTTCTCTGTTTAAAGACAGTGTCTCATGTATCCCAGGCTGTCTTTGAACTCACTATGTAGCTGAGGATGATCTTGAACTTCTGCTCCTCCTGCCTCCACATCCCAAGTGCTGAGACTACAAGCATGTGTCCCTATGCCCAGTTTATAGGATACCAGGGACAGAACCGAGGGTTTCATGCATGCTGGGCAAGCACTTTGTCAACTAAGCCACATCCACAGCCCAACTTGTATTTTTTTTTATAATTACCTCCATCTTTTTGTCCTTGCCTAATAAAGAGTTTATGAAATTCAGTTTAAGGACTACTTACTATACAGTTCCTTACCTTTTTCTATATTAGGAACTCACTAAGTCAGAAATATCATGAGGGTTTTTATATGTATAGATTAAGTAATTTAGAAATACGATTATTTCATAACAATTTCACAAAACATCCATTTCAAGATCTAAATCTCACCTTACCATGAAGTCAACTGAATGTCAGTATCTTCCTCCATTTAACATGATTTAACTGTGATTATATTTATTCAATGCAAAATTTAGAAGGGGAAAGTGTATTTAAAAACTTACCAAACATGCTAATACCAATTGTGTAAAATAGTCTCTCTTGCTTTTTTCTTCTAAACAATTTGTCTCAATATCTATAATGACAGAAGAAAAGAGATACAAGTTTCATTTTTCTATACTCTCTACTACTAAAAGATTCATCTTCTTTAAAACATATTTAAAAATGCCTCTTTCCAGGCCAGGCATGGTAGTACACACCTATACACACCAGCACCCAAGAGCCAGAGCCATGAGGATCACAAGTTCAAGGCCACCCTGCTCTACACTATAAGCTCCAGGTCAGCCCAGACTATACAGAAAGACCTTGTCTCAAAAATAAATGTAATTAATTAAAAATAAAATACCTCTTTCTGAATCTTGAAAAATTATAAACTGTAGTAATATGTCTTTCATACATACATAAACACTTTAATTTCTCTTAATACTGATAACTGGCCCTGTCACCTATAACATATATCCATAAAATAGTAAGTTTGTATCACAGGAACACTGAAAACAAAATTTCAAAAATAAAGATAATATTCTCAAAAAAGAAAAACTTCTAACAAAGTTTAAATGACCACTTGTCAGAGGTGCTAAGACAGAGACTCATTCCTTAATGGTCAAGTTGAACTGGGTAACAACAAAAAATATCTTCTAATTAAGCTGGGCTTGCTGGTACACAACAGTAATCTTAGCCTTCAGAAGGCTGAAGAAGAAGGATAGTGAGTTCAAGACCAGCCTGGACTAAATAGTAAGATGCTGTGTCATAACAACAGCAAAAAAAAAAAAAAAAAAAAAAAGAAAAGAAAAGAGAAATAAAAGAAAGAAAAAAGCCTATTTTGTTGTTTGATTGGTTTGGTCCCAACCCCCTTTTTGAGTGAGTACATCTATGCAGTGTGCATACTTATTAACATTGGTGTGGGGGTAAAGCGCTTGCCTAGCAAGCACAAGGCCCTGGGTTCGGTCCTCGGCTCCAGAAATAAAAAATAAATAAATAAATAAAAAATTAAAAGAAAAAACATTGGTGTGTATGGGGGCCAGAGGATGGTGTTAGGTGTCTTCCTCAATTGCACCCCACTTTACTGAGACAAGGTTTCTCACTGAACCCAGAGTTTGAAATTTGGCTCGTCTAACTAGCCAGCTTGCCCAAGAGATCCCGTCTCAGCCTCCCATGACCTGGGATTACAGGCAAACCACCATAATGCTCCCTTCCCCTTTTTTAAAGACAAGGCCTCACTAAATAATACCAGGTGGCCTTAAACTCAAAGATCCACCTGCCTCTACCTCCCTAGTGCTGGGACTAGGTGCTTATTTATACCACCACACCTGGCCTTACTCTGCTTTGTTGTGGGTGCTGAAGATCCAAGCTCTGATCCTCATACTTGTAGCAAGTGTTTTATCCACAAAGCCATCTTCTCAACCTCAGTTTGTTTTTGTTTTTGTTTGTTTTCGTTTTTTACGAAAATGTCTCATGTAGCACAGACCTGCCTTCAATGAAATTCAGGCTGACCTTCAAGTCAGCAAAATTCTCTTTTCTCTCTTTCCCCAGTGCCAGGACAAAAATATTTCCTAACCCTAAAAATTCACTTACCAATGAAGTTGAGAAGTCTAATATCAAGTCTATGAAAAGTCAGTATTAAATGGTATATTTAAAATACTATTTTGAACAATTCTAGTCACTAAATAAAAATGTACTCAATATTTGCATTTTCTTCCTGTGAATTATTTTTAAAAAAGAGAGACTGCCTTCAGTTTTAGTGAATTGTTCAGAAAATTTATCCAAGTTCATATCTGAGGTGTGAAGAAATAAAACAATTAATGCAAAATGCCAGACATCAAAAATTTCAAAGAGGATTAGCAGGATTAGACAAAGGCTGATTTCAGAATTGTTGCTTTAACTGATTATTTTACTTTCTGAGACAGGGACTCTAGCACCTGAGGCTGACCCCAAACTCACTAGATAGTCAAGATGACCTTCAATTTCTGATCCTCTTGTTTCTACCTCCCAAGTGCTTAGAATTACAGGCTAATGTATTTTTAAAGTCAACTGGTAATTTAGAAAGTACAATAAAAGGCATCAGTCTTAGTGAAATAATAACCGTTGGCCTCTAAGTGGGTCTTCCAAAATAACAGACACCTTATATTTTTGCTTCAGTTTACTTTCTATTGTCAACACCAAGAATCAAAAGACAAGGAGATTTATCATCACATGCAACATTTATCATCAAAGATTTTCCTGGCCTTTCACTCTTCCTTCTTGGACAATTGCCATTTGCCCATATCCTAGCCACTGTAGCACAAAGTTAGCACAAATACATTAAGAAAATTTTAAGGGGCATGAGTGTGGCTTAGTGATAGGAGAACTTGACTAGCATCTGTGAGGTCCTGGGTTCTATCCCCGAAACCACAAAGGAAAAAATAACACAAGGAAAACTTAGGGTATGATTTATGCAATTTAACTTATAGCATAATCTCAACTTTTTTTTTCTGAGACAGGGTCTCAGTATGCAGCTCTGGCAATTCTGGAACTCGCTCTGTAGACTAGGTGACCTCAAGCTCACAGAGATCCACCTACCTCTGCATCCAGAGTGCTGGGACTAGAAGTATGTGCCCTCAAGCCCAGCTAATCTCAATTTTTAATGGTGTTTTCTCCAAGACGTAATTGATGTGTGTCTCATTAATTTTTTTCCCGGGGTTCCCAGTTGTCACAGAGCTCTAAAGTTGTTAAGATACACTGCTAAGGTCTTTAATATCAGGCATACAATGTCCAAGTCCTCTTAGCTACGTGAACTGATTAAGGTACTATTCTCTCAGCTTTTGACTATGATAGTAATACTGAATAGGACCTCAGTAAATCTGTTAGTTAACCTGTCTCAACACTCAGTTATCTTAATCATACTTTCTCTATTTTATTATTTTTGTTCTAACTCAAAACACTATTCAAATAAGCCCATTTATCATACCTCACTCCTGTATCCTAAATTAGCCCTTGGTAAGTTCTTTTTCTAAAAAGCCTTCAGCATCCTCCAACTCCTGCCTTTTGTATCACCAACCAACTGGCCCACCTCCAAGGTCTCATCAGTGTATCATGTTACTTCAGAGTCAGTCTCTCAAGTTTCTATAGCTCTCAGGCTCCCTCCCCCTCATGTGATTAGTCTTTTGAAAAGTTCTCTTAACCTGCAAAGTATAAGAATATTCTGTCTGATTACACTTAACACATTAAAAAGACAACATGATATAGTAAAAAGATCATGGGCTCTGCAGCCAAAGGGACCCAAGTTTAAATGCTGCCTTACTAGCTGCATTGCCTTGGGAAAATGACCACCTCACTAAACCTTATTTTCCCAATCTGCATACCTTTCATACAGAAGTTGTTATAAAGACTAAGTTTAAAATGAAAAGCTTTAGCCGAGCGGTGGTGGCACACGCCTTTAATCCCAGCACTCGGGAGGCAGAGGCAGGCGGATCTCTGTGAGTTCGAGGCAAGCCTGGTCTCCAAAGTGAGTTTCAGGAAAGGCACAAAGCTATACAGAGAAACTCTGTCTCAAAAAAAAAAAAAAGAAAGAAAAGCTTTAACACGGTGCCTAAAACATGAAAGGTGTTCCAAAAATAGCAACTATACTGCAATTAATGTCATTAGTATCATCATCATTTTAGACATAACCCTCATGAAGATGAATTTATTAATTTTGTGTGTGTGTGTGTGTGTGTGTGTGTGTGTGTGTGTGTGTTGCCTGCATGGATATATATGGACTACATTCAAGTTTGGTACCTACAGAGGTAAGATTCTGTACAACTGGAGCTAAGGATAGTGAACTGCCATATGGGTGCTAGAAACTGAACCTGTGTCCTCTGCAAGAGCAACACGTGCTCTTGACCACTGAGCCATCTTTCCAGCCGGCTAGATCACATTCGTAATCCTAATTCCCTTTCTTGTTCTGGAGTCACCCTTGTACCAATTTTTTCTCCTGCCAAGATGTGTAAGGGGATAGGGGACTAGTTTCATCTGAGTATGGTATTCTAATCTTGTCTATAAAAATGGATTGACTAGTATGGAAGAAATTTCCTCCAAAGTAACCAAATATCATTATCATGAATCTATATTAACAGTAAAAGGCAATGACCTGTAGAAATAACTCATATGTCTGAACTATGAAGGAAAGCTATATTTTAACAAAATAAGTCAATTGAAGAAAAACTAATAGAATGAAGAAGCTAATAACTGGTGATTACTAAAGACAAAATATATTCCTACCACTACTAAGAAATAACAGCTTTCACAAAATGTCTCCCATAAACTGGTTTCCTGTGTATAAAATTTAAGGAAGAAAGAAATTGTTTTTAAATTGGAACTTGTTCAGTGCTAAATTTGTTAATATCAATTTCAAATATTAAGTTCCTTTTTTCATTTTGTATAAATCAATCAAATACATACCATGAAAATGTACTTTATCATTAAAACCAGGATAGTTTAGAATGAAAGATAGCACTATTAATAATTATGCCAGGAGTGGAAAAAACTAGGACACATGGTCAACTCAGGGGTGGTCTGTTTTTCCCATTTATCACTCACATGTATTTTGACCTGTTCCCAACATTACCACTGTGCCGAAATCTGAAACACTCTCAAAACTCATACACAGGCACTTATATTATCTAAGACCAAACTCTAGATACTCCGTAAACCATTTAAGTAATTCATCTAATCCTAGAAATTGAGCTAGCTGGGCAGTGGTGGTACACACCTTTAATCCCAGCACTTGGGAGGCAAAGGCAGGTGGATCTCTCTAAGTTCGAGGCCAGCCTATTCTACAGTGAGTTCCAGGACAGCCAGAGCTACATAGAGAAACCCTGTCTCAAAAAACCAAGAGAGAGAGTAATGAGCTAAATTAACTCTTTCCAACTTGACAAATCCTCAGAGTATAAATCTTGTTTTATAGGTAATATATGTCTAGCAATGTTGTTAGTACTCAAAGCTACAGAAAGCACAAAACTGATGAGGAAGCCATGCTCAGTTATTTTAATCAATAGCTAAAATTTGACAAATTTGTAAAACACATTATTTGTAAATCTATGTGTTCCTTGGGAGGGACACTACCTTTAACCATAAATCAAAGAAATGTACCTTTTTTATTTTGGATAAATACAAAACAGATTTCTTACTCGCAAAACAAAAGTAGTTTTAATTACTTTGACTAATCGTACTCATTTTAAAATTAAGAATCAAAAAGGTACAACAGCAAAGTAGTATCTTCACAGTATCTTAAGTTTGAGATTCAGAGAAATCTCATTGAATGACATTATAGCGTTACTAAAATTGCAGAAACTCAGACAAATGTCAGAAAATTTGACTCTTACTTGAAATTAGCTCATTTAGCTCAAATTTATATAAATATACATTGTCAAACACTCAAAAATTATACTACACCAGGCAGTGGTGGCGCACACCTTTAATCCCAGCACTCGGGAGGCAGAGGCAGGCGGATCTCTGTGAGTTCGAGGCCAGCCTGGTCTACAGAGTGAGATCCAGGAAAGGTGCAAAGCTACACAGAGAAACCCTGTCTCGAAAAACTAGAAAAAAAATTATACTACAAAGCTACTTTATAAATTAGTTGTAATGACACTTGATTTACAAAACTATACTCTGTATAAAGTTAAAAATTACTGAAGATTTGCAGAAAAATTTGAACATTTGTAAAACTGTGAAAGAAAAGATTAACATAAATTTACAAGGACATGTTACATGTGAAATAAAAGGCTTAAAACCTACCTAATATGCAGAATACATCAGCAAGAATAGAAGGCATATCCTCACGAAATTCCTAAATTAAAAAATAGATTTACAATTAATTATAGAATAGTACACAGAAAGTGTTATTACTTCAGAATAATGGCCATCAATCAACTATAAGTCAACTAAACTCCAACATTCTGTGATTTCAATGTCAGCATGGTCTACATGTCCCAGGCTAGTCATGGCTACGTGGTGAGACATGGTCTCAAACACCACCAAAAAGAAGAAAAAGAACCGCCTATTTAAATTTCAACCACAGAATAGCTAATCAAAAGGCAAGAACCTAAAGAAGCACCTCAAAAAAGCACTAAAACGTAGAAAAATACTTCACATGCACCTAAATAAAGCCCATCAATAATTATACATTTTCATCCAAAACTTTATATAACCATGTCTGATCCATGTAAAAATTATAGTACCAGAAGATCAAAAATTACATCAATTAAAAGCAATTATTCCACAATTCAAAATTCTCTGAAGATGAAATAATTATCAAATTTTATTTTTTTTCTTTATTCACTCTTCTTTATAGCTTTTGGAAAAAGATCCTAAATCTTGTTTCTGTATAAAAACACCAGCATTACTCCACATTTGCCTCTTGACTTGTTACTCCCATAATCAATTTTAGAGCTATTTCCCATTAGTAAGGATCACAGCTCAGGTACTGGAGTTAGTAGTTTTCTGGCACTATAGCAACCCTAAAATTCATCTATTTTCAGAGACTGTAAAAAAGAAAATTCTAAAGACAAAAACCAGCAGCTGCTAGTCACATAAGTCCATTTCTGTGGCTAAGATACTAGACAAATGTATAATACTATGAAAAAGCCATTGACAAAAGTAATGCAGTGTAGAAGCACACAGATACAATGAAGTAATCAAAATAAAGGAGACACTAACTAAGGACCAGGGATACAAAAAGTTTATTTAGGCTATTTTCATAAATGGAAAAATAATTACAATCAAATTGCACAAACAGACTGAAACTTTATCAACTCTCAATTTACAAAATGAAATGATCTTAGTGGTCTATCAGTTTTTCAAGGGATATAAATGCAAATACTCAGGTTAATTGAAGATCAGAAGTAGAAAGACACAGGAGTTTTTCCAACATAGAATATTAGTTGTCAAAGAAATATACCACTTCAATATGAACTAATATTTCTCTTAACACCTGGAGACAGTTTCAGAATGAAAGAGAAATACATATTAAAATTCCTACTGCTCAAATGTACTTGGGGTGGGGTGGGGTGGGGTGGGGTGTGTTACAATTAAACAACCCAAGAAAAGCACAAAAATCATATGAAGCAGATTTCACTCTCCAACAGAAAATATCTGACTATAGAAATATAAAACATATAGAAAATTCACAATGAGACCACAAATTCCCCAATATCACCTCAATACTTACTAGACAAGCTGGACAAATAATTTACACAAATCTAAAAACGAGCCTAACAACAGAATATCACACCACTTGAAATTATAAGTTTACAATAAACACCCTAACAATTAGCAGTTCATTTTCCAGTTCAAATTATCAAATCACCAATGACATGATTCATTTGCAATCTACACTGAATCTATATTCAAAGTATCTGCTCTGAATCTACCCTAAATTCTCTAATAAATGTAAGCAAAATTGAATTAGCCACTTAAAAGTTTAAAAAAATTAGCTGTTATTTTCTAAAAATAAGAAGCAGATACAAACAAATGAATGTCAGAGCTATGCAACCATGATTTAAAATAATTTAACTCTTAATTTTAAAAAAATTTTAATCATAATTACCAAAAACAACATTCTTTCAGAGTACTTAAACTCTTTTAGAGTTAAAATATGAATTAAGGACGCTCTGACTTCATTACAGTACTTCTGTTTAGCTCACCCAGTTTGTATAACCTTTTCTTCCTTACAACCAGACAGAAAGACTGAAATATCAATTTCTTCATAGCAAGAAGGGCTTACCAGCATTACCTTAAAACTATTATTTTGACAAAATACATGTTATACATTTCAAAGATCTTTGTATCAAAAGTGAAAAGATATGCAACAATTACTGTTTTAAATATATATACTTACGCTAATGTCATTAAGAACACTAGATGCCTGTTCATGCTTTAAATTTCCTTTAATGACATGGTATGACAACTCATAGAGAGCTTGTTGAAAATCTGTTGAACATAAAAGACATAAGTGTAAAGACAGTCTAACAAGAAAGGCAAACTCTCCTGGAAAATCTATTTATTTCTCATAATTATTATAAACATCAGTAATGAAACATGTATTTATAATAGTTCTCTCTAGCAACTTATCTTTTTACTTCTACAGAAACAACACTAATGGGTTTAGGAAAAAGTTAACCATTCCTTCTCTACTGTAATATGACTAGTGGTTAAGCATTCTCTTCTATTCTTTCTATGGCTGCAAATTTCACTTACTTCCACATCTACTATGTACATCATTTAGTATTTTGATTCCTCTTCAATACTCCTTTTTCTTTTCTGGTAGTCCTCGGGCTTAATGTGTCCTAAGCAAGTGCTCTACCAATAATCTACATCACCAGCCATTTTTAATTTTAGACAAGGTCTCTCTCCTGCCTCAACCTCCCAGGTACTGGATTTACAGACATGTACAAGCACACTTGACCCACTAACCCATTTTAAAGCATTTTCCCCATGTTCCTAAAGTCTTAAGAAATATTTTAAATGAATATACTGTACCCAACAAGACATAAACAAAATTAATCATTTCTCCACCAGCCACCTTCAGAGATTGTTCTAAACTTGTTCAGAATATACACAATTCAATCTCTGGGCTACAATGAAACCTAAGGAGTAAACATGATAGGGAATTCCTTCCAGAACTCTACCTTTCTTTCTCTTCAATTTCTATTAGAATTCAAACAAAAAATAAATACTTATGTATATACATACAAAAGTGGCAATGTTATGAGAACTATCAACTACAAGTAACCCATGCTATTATCATGGCCCCATTTCCTCAACAAAAAGTCTTTTATGGAGTGGGGAGTTAGAAGTTGACAGAATACCTTTGGGTCATTTTTTTTTCTTGATTTTCGTATACTAAATTTTTGTTCTCCTTCCAATCATTAAATATTGAAAAACAAGTATCTCTAAAAAATACTAGTTCGGGGCTACTGTCATAACTTAGTAAAGTTATTGCATACCATGCAAGAAGCCCTGTGTTCCATCTCTTACATGACATAAAGCTGGGCATAGTGGCAAGTGCTTGTAACCTGTAATCCAAGCACTTGGGAGATAAAGGCAGACAAAAAGATCTGCAGTTCAGGGTCAACCTCAGCACACATATCAAGTTACAGGCCAACATGGGCTACATGACACACTTTCTCAAAAAATAAAAACATAAATGTAAAATAAAGCCTAGGAACTAAAGATATAGCTGAAGTGGTAGAGTGATTCCCTACCATTTCTGAGACCCTGAGTTCAAATCCCTGGAATGAGAAAATAGAAAAGTACTCAAAGGAGACTTATTCCAAACACACACAGACACCAAGCATGGTAGTGCACAACCAGTCCACAGTTCCAGCACTCATTCAGAAAGCAGAGGCAGGAGGATCAGGAATTTAAAGCCATCCTCATCTACACTGCAAGTTACACGACAATCTAGCTACATGAGATCCTGTCCTACCCCATTTCACTCTTAAAGAAACTAAAAGAAAGCCTAGTTATAATCCCCTTTTAGGGAAAAAAAAAATCAAATTTTTTTTCAGGGCAAAAAAAAAAAGTGAAAAAAGAAATGCTTAAAAAAAAAAACTCCTCTGGTGTGACTACTAATCACAAAACAGGAAGAAAATAAAAAACAAAATGTGCTGTCTATCTCCTTTTAGCCAAAAAAGACATTATTTAGCAATGAAATGTGTCCATTAATTCATCTTCTAAACATTATCAATTCACTATGAAGAACTTATTTTAAACATTCTGTCCTTATAAACACGTTGCCTTCATTGTGTTTAAAAGTAAATACACTATATAAATAAAGAAAAAAATTGTTGTTATGGTAGGAATGAGATCGATTTTATATATTTTTGACAATAAAATTCCTTACAAAATATACAATATCATTTATTTGAAATTATCCAGATGACTTTTTAAAGCAATCATTTAGAAGAACCAAACAGCTGATTATCATTAACTCTTGTCCCTTCAGAGTATGTTAGATACTATTCACTGGAACTCTATGAATTCTAATCTTTTTTTTTTTTAAAGATCCTGAACTTTTTTTTAAAAGATTTATTTATTTATTATGTACACAGAAGAGGTTGCCAGATCTTATTACAGATGGTTGCAAGCCACCATGTGGGTGCTGGGAATTGAACTCAGGACCTCTTGAAGAGCAATCGGTGCTCTTAACCTCTGAGCCATCTCTCCAGCCCCTGAATTCTAATCTTAATCACAGAAGACTAAAATGGAGAACAAGTGACCTAGGTCATTTTGCTGAACAAATGAAATAAAAAATGAGCCAAATTATAATCCACAAAAGTAGCCAAGAAAGCCCCTAATTCACAACTTTTCTAAGTAACTATTTTTAAATGATCATGAACTCCTATTATGGTTAAAGAAATGATAAATGCAAGCTTCTATTGTTTCATGGTGTTTAATCACAGCAATAGAAACCCTAAGACAGAAATTGGTACCAAATCATGGGGTATTGAAGTGACAGACTTGACCATGTTTGGGGGAGGATTGTGGTGGCATTTACAATCTGATCTGGAAAAGCCACTGTGTGCTCAGAGGTCAGGGA
Organism: Peromyscus eremicus; assembly: GCF_949786415.1. Classification (NCBI taxonomy): domain Eukaryota; kingdom Metazoa; phylum Chordata; class Mammalia; order Rodentia; family Cricetidae; genus Peromyscus; species Peromyscus eremicus. The sequence goes on from NC_081439.1 coordinate 103,952,836, forward strand.
GCCAGAATGATAAGACTGTTGAGAGCAATGCAGATGATAGAGGCTTGGCTTTTGATGTTTTAAAGAGAAGCAGAGATAACCAGGGTCATTTGTGTGATTTTTTTGTTTGTTTTGTTTTGTTTTCCAGACTGGGTTTCTCTGTGTAGCTTTGGAGCCTGTCCTGCAACTCACTCTGTAGACCAGGCTGGCCTCGAACTCACAGAGAACCTCCTGCCTCTGCCTCCCAAGTGCTGGGATTAAAAGCATGCACCACCACCACCACCGGCTTGTGTGATATTTTGTATTAACAATCTGTAGGTCAACTGGAGTAGAAGAGATAGCTGTGAGTAGAAGAGATTAGCAACAGACCAGAACTACTAAAGTAAAACCTCTGATTTACTAGGGAAATTGATGCTTGTTAGATGGAGCAGAGAAATAAGTGGTGATTAAGAAGAAGCCAGCATCAGTGAGGCAAAATCTTCTGGAAAAGAGGCAGGCGGATCTCTGTGAGTTCCAGGCCAGCCTGGGCTACAGAGTGAGTTCCAGGAAAGGCGCCAAAGCTACACAGAGGGACCCTGTCTCAAAAAAACCAAAAAAAAAAAATCTTCTGGAAAGTGCTTCCTCAGAGTCAGCACATAAAAGCTGTAGTCCAGAGGGGACCAAGATTGTACCTCATGCTGGCAGAGAACTTGGTAATATCTAAGAGTTTCCCAGGTGGTACTGATTTTGTAGGCATTAGAGTAGTGGTTCTCAACTTTCCTAATGCTGTGACCCTTTAATACAATTCCTCATGTTGTGGTGACTCCAACCATAAAATTATTTTGTTGCTACTTCATAACAGTAACTTTGCTACTGTTATGGATCATAATGTAAATATTTGATATGCAGGATATGCGATATGCAACCCCTGTGAAAGGGTTGTTCAAGTCACAAAGGGACAGAGACACACAGGCTGAGAACCACTGCATTACAGAGTTGTGAAGAGCAGCACTCTGAGAGACCAGAAGAGGCCATTGGTGAAAGTCCGACCTCAGTTGCAGTGAAAATCCCAGAAGTAAAGAGGTCATGGAAAGTAGCTGAAGCTTGGCACCATGGGAGACCAAGACAGGCCATGGGTAAATATACAAATGAAGTAGAAGCCCCAGGAACGAAGGGGTCAAGGAGAGAAGAACACTTGGTACCAGGTGACAGGATCAGAGTCCCTGAAGAAAACCCAAGAAAGGATAGTGGTGAAGGTACAGCCCAGTTACAGCAGGAGACCCCAGCATTTTGGAGATGCCACTACTATAGGATGAATGTCAAGGGCAGTGCAGTGGAGCGGAGCTGGCCTAAACCTAGGAGACTAGCTGCATGTGCTATATGGATGGCAGAGCCAGAAGTGCTGCAGCCAAGGTCCTTTGGTGCCTAGATAGATGATCATGAGTAGCTCCCAGACATCAAGCATTGAACTTTGTATACTGCTGAACTTTGGTTTTGCTTTTCTTTGCTTTGATTGTGCCCTGGTTATTCTCTCTTGGAGTAAGAAAATACGTAACTTAGTTTTTATTTTACAGGAACACATAAGTTGAAAGACTGCATTTTTATTTTTTATTTTATTTTATTTATTCTTCTTCCATATTACATCCCGACGATAGTTTGCCTTCCTCCTCCTTTCCCAGTCCCTTCCCCTACTCCACCCCATTCACTCCTCTTTTCCCTTCAGAAAAGGGCAGGCCTCCCAGGGAAATCAACCAAATATCACATATTAAGTTGTAATAAGACTAGGTAGGTCCCTCCCCTCATATCAAGGCTGAATGAGACAACCCAGTAGGAGAAAAGATGTCCCAAAAGCAGGCAAAAGTATCAGAGACTGCCCCTGCTCTCACTGTTAGGAGTCCCACAAGAACACCAAGCAACACAACTATAACATATGCACACAGTGCCTAGATCAGTCCCATGCAGGCTCCCTGGTTGTCAGCTCAGTCTCCGTGAGCCCCTATGATCCCAGGTTAGTTGATTCTATGGGTTTTCTTGAGTTGTTCTTCACCCCTCTGGCTCTTAAAATCCTTCCTCCCCCTCTCCCACAGGATTCCCCAAGCTCCACCTAATGTTTGGCTGTGGGAAGAGACTCAATTTTTAAAGTGACTTTGGATTTTTAAAAGGAGTGGATATTTGGGAAGCTATGGATATTTTAAAGACTTTGGATATTTTAGGGAGGACTGAACTCTGAAAGAGACTGGCTGTTTTAAAGAGACTAAACTTTTAAAGTGCTGAATTTTAAAGACTGAGATTTTAAAGTTGGAATATTTTATATTGTGATATTTAACATTAATATGAGGTCTTGGGGATGAACAAAAAGGAAATGTTATAATCTAACAGTGTTGTGTTTGTGTATCAAATTGACAAGGGGTCAATTGTGCTAGCTAGTTTTATGCTAACTTGTCACACAAGGTCACTTGGGAAGAGCAAACATCAACTAAGAAAATGGCCACCGCAGACTGGCCCTTGGGTAAGCTATGGTACATTTTCTTCATTGACTACTGATGACTGATGTGGAAAGAAAGGCCCAGCTCACTGTGGGCTGGTGATCAAGCAAGACAAGTAAGCCATGAGGAGTAAGCCAGTATGCAGCACTCCTCCATGACCTCTATATCAATTTCTGCCTCTAGGTTCCTGTCTTTAGTTCCTGCCCTGACTTCCCTCAATGATTGACTACAAGCTGTAAGAAGAAATTAACCCTTTCCTCCACAAGTTACTTTTAGTCATAGAGTTTTGTTACAGCAGGAGAAATCCTAACTAAGACAATGGTACTTTAAAACTACAGAGCTAACCAGAGTTGGAAAACTTTACACTTACATTCACAACATGCAGAGAAACATACAACCTTTATATATGAAAAAAAGTTCAGTGAACACTTTACATTAGTGCTAACACTTTAGAAAGAGCAGTTTTAAGCATACTAACAAAACAGAGGGATACTTGCATGTAAGTGTTTGATGTCAAGTTCTTTCAAAAGAGCAGTATGAGCTCTTAACTGCCAAACCATCTATCTAGCCAACAATGTTGTTTTATTGCTAAAAAGTAGGGATACCTTTTAAAGGGAACAAACAGTATGTACAATGGAAATTGTTTGCCTGAAATGAAATTAATTCCAAGGCATAATAAGGGATATGTACAAGACACTACCCATACTAAATCCAAGATAAAACAAAGGAGATCGGGGGCTGGAGAGAAAGCTCAGTGGTAAAAAGAACTGGCTGCTCTACCAGAGGCTCTGGGTTCAATTCCCAACACCCACATGGTAGTTCACAACTGGCTCCCTCTTATGGCCTCTGCAGCACTGAACTCACACAGCGCACCGACATACATGCAGGCAAACACTCATATACATAAAATAAAAATAAATTAAATTTAAAAAAAAACAAAGGAGATCTTAAAGAAAGGGTATTAAGTCAGTTTCTTCCATGCACAACCATAACAGGGCGTTAGACCAAAGATTAGCTACTGGCAGAGATCAACCAGTGGGTCTATGTGTTGAAGCAAGCAGAGAAATGGAAGGAGAATACTGGTCATCGAGTCTAAGGCCACAGTCCTAACTATTTTTGGATCCATGTGTAAACTAAAACAACGTAAATGAACTATAATTATATACTTGTTAAGGATCCAAGCTCTTTCAAATCCAAAAGAGCAGTAACACATTAACTTCATAGGTTCAAATTTTTCTTATCCACATAAAAAAATCAAAATTAAGTAAGAAGTTTAAAATAATAAGCATGGAGAAGAAAAAAAAATTGAAAAACCTAGTGGTTTGGGAGTGTTTTCTTTTTCAGGGGGTCTCATAATGTATCCCAGGGTGGCTTCAAAACTCTCAATCCTCCTGCCTCTGCCTCTGCCTCCCCAGTGCCAGAATTTTTTATAAAGGAATACTTTCGTACTTTCCTAAATTTCCAGCAGTCAACTTAACTGAGGCAAACAAAAACATATAAACCTTGAAAGTCATTGTGAGTGGTCATATCATACAAATTTTTTTTGCAGTACTAGAAACAGAAAATAGGACTTCCCATCTGCCTGACCAGTGCTCTATTTGTGAGCTATACATTTACAGCCCAATTATACAATTTTATAAAAAAGGTAAGAATCTTATTGTTGGTGTCATGCTAGAGACATTAAGGTTTTGGGTTTTGGGTTTTTATTTGGTTGGTTGTTTTAAAGACAGGGTTCCACTATACAGCTCTGATTGGCCTAGAACTCACTTCATAGCCCAGGCTGGCTTTGAAATCACAAAACTCATCTCAGCATTATAAAAGTTCTGGAATTACAGGAATGTGCCACCAAACCTAGCTGAGATGTTAAGTCTTAAAACAGAGCTTACTGAAATAACAGAAACCAAAACTTGCTGTTTCATTTGTTAAAAATACTTTCCCCTCAAGCCTTCAAATGTTCCCTCTAATAAAGTATATTCTCTCAAGTTAACGTAATATTCAATTTTTGATAAAACCAAAGTAAATTTTTCTATATGAAAAACACTGTTCTTAATCATCTATTCACAATGCCATAATTTAACTATAATAAATTTTATAATTTTATAATTTATATATTTTAAAATAGACAGTTATAAAAATATTGATTTCATACTGAAAAAACATTACAAGATTATCTTCAATAAAAGCTACAAATGAAAACACTATAAATCAGACACAATTGCTTTTATTCTGGCTTGTCTTCTGCCAAATCTGTGTGCTTAATTTTAAATTAATGAATGTTAAACAGCAAAATCCCATAAAAGTACAATCTATATCCTGCTTAATTATGTAACATTTTACTTAATAAAGCCTGTTTGTGATCTACAGCAAACAGCTCCTTTGCTTATGTTTTCATGACAACTGCCTTTAACAAGCTCCCCAGACACCAGCTGAACACAACCAGCTTTAGTAAAAGCACTGAACGGATTGTGTGGAAATTTTCTAGTGCAAATACGATCAAAAGAAGTTTTCTTCCCAGGATAGCTTTCTTTCACATTTATGACTGGTACAGCTAACTACAGAAATCTAAACAAATGTACAAACTCTCAATTATGAAAGTCAGGCAGATGAAACAATGTGTGTATTCAAGATGTAAATCTTACTGTAACTACAGTTATAGTACTGACTATAAGGTCTTCTATTATATGCACTCTTAAACCTTTGATTTTTCACACACAACACAACTGGAGATTTATAATTTTATCAAGCCAAAAATGATAGCTATGATACTTTTGAAAATCATACCTCTGTAAGTCGAACTGTCATGGCTTTTATTTTCACTGAGAATCCGGCATAAATGCAAACTAGAATAAAAACAAACAAAATCTGTCAATTTCCAATCCTAAAAACACTTGATTCCTAAGGAGCAAGTTTATCTCCTAAAAAGTATATGGAAATTTCCCAGATACATTTAAATACCTATGATCATGACAAAATAGTTAACCCCAATCTTCTAACCCATCAGAACTAGAGAATGATTATCCATTATTCTGAAAAACTGGCAAATAATTTTTTACAACAATTTTTTCTGCCTCTCGTATGTAAACATGGGGTAACCCAATATTAGATAAGAAATGTCTCTACTGGGCATAGTAGTGCATGATTGTAATTCTAGGATTCAGAAGTGAAGACAGAAGAATCAGCCTCTGCTAGCATAGCAAATTTGAGACCCTATCTCAAATGAAATGTCTCCATTTTCAACTATTTCAGCCAATAAAGAGGGAAAGGTAGATAAGGAATCTAGATTTCTCTCTCTCTCTCTCTCTCTCTCTCTCTCTCTCTCTCTCTCTCTCTCTCCTCTCTCTCTCTCTCTCTCTCTCTCTCTCTCTCTCTCTCTCTCACACACACACACACACACACACACACACACACACAAAGGCTAGAACATAAAAGGGTCACTATGGGGGAGGGTAGCAGAAAGACAGAAGAGAGAATGATTGGAGTTGAATGTGATTACAGTAAATTGTATACATAAATGAAAATATCATGAGACCCATTATTTTGTAAATTAAAATATGCCAATAAAATGATAGAATTAGAACATCTTCATTTTAAGACATCTAATAAAAAAATTCACCATCTGTCAATGGCTGTTCACATCATAAAAACAGAGTACAAACATTATGTCCCAGCTACTGATGAAAAAATACACCACCCCAGAGGAAACAGAATGTCAAAGAAATACTGCATTCTCATCTTCACGGTAACACTACAGATAACATGCTATCTGCTACAAAGTAAGACAATACAATGCAAAAAATTTAAAGGTAATTGTAGATGAAACAAGATTGGCAAAGAGGTGGTGACTACTGAACTACATCAAACTAGAAAATGTGCAAACCACAATAAAAACAAAACAATCAAAACAGCAAAAAGGGCCAACACCGAGGATGAGAAGTAATATATTGTGAACAGGAGCATCCCTTATCTATAATGATTAGAGCCAAAACTATTCCAGAACATAGGTTTTTTTCATATCTCAGTTCAGAATATTTTCATGTACCTGTGATGTCTGAGGACAGATTGAAGCATAACACAAAATTCATTGTTTCGTATATACCTTACATATATATCCTGACGGTAATTCTTTAAAATTTAATTGTATTTTATGGATTGGTGTTTTGCCTGCATGTATGTCTGTGTGAAGGTGTCAAATCACCTGGGACTGGAGTTACAGACAACTATGAGCTGTGGGTGTTGGGAACTGAACCCAGGTCCTCTGGAAAAGCAGCCAGTGCTTTCTCCAGTCCCCCTTACAGTAATTTTTTAAAGATTCGTTTTTATTTGTGTATGTTTGTATTAGTGTATACCATGTTCAGGTGCCTGTGGAGGACAGGTGTCAGAGATCCCCTGGAGCTAGAGTTACAGGCAGTTGTAATCTGCCCAACAGGTGCTAGGACCTGAACTCAGAACCTCTGCAAGAACAGTTAAGTGCTATTAACTGCTAAGTCATTTCTACAAACCCCTAACAATAACCTTACATAATATTTTAAAATTTTGTACATTCAACAAAGTTTACTATACAGCACACAAGACATTTGTCATTTTACTCCTCTGTAGGCAGACTTGCACGCAAGAACCTGGACATGCCCAGAAAAGGTGTTATTGTAGCTGAAAGGGAGGAACGGGGGCTTGTTTTTCTTGGAGACACTAAAGAAACTCTGTTCTTTCAACCTGTCAGTTATGAAGTTTCTACCTGTGGTATCTCAGTGCTAAAGAAGTTCTGACTTTGGAACATCTCCAACCTCAGCTTAGGCATGTCCAACTCTTCTTCCCTCCCTCCTTTTCAGAAGAATCATCACTCTTATGCGTATATTTGATTGCTTTTGCTCTTACCAGCAGCACTTTTTCCCCCATACACACACTCTGGGTGACCTCATCCACTTCTAAGGCAGTAATTCTTATGTGTATCTATCTCCAATTTTATCTCCACACCAAATCATATTTATAACTGCTACTGGATTTTCTGAGAGCTTGGTAGACATGCTAGACAAAAAAGCACTTGACCCTAAAATCTTGGACATCATCTTTCAGCATAGCTGCAACCCAGAGACTATCTAAATAATTATTACTGTTTAAGAATAAAACCCCTATTTCATTCATTATTAATTTATGTAATTCCAGAACACAGAGTTAGAGTATAGTCCAGTTGGAAGCCACTTCTTAGCATGCATCAGGCCCTAGGTTCAACCTCCACCACCTACAAAAAAATATTCCTGAGCTATGAAATATTCGGTTTCTTTGAGATATGCATTCCACTGGCTCTGCCTCTGGAGTGCTGGCCTAGCTTTTAGTTTGGGGGACAGGCTGGCCTGGCACACTTGATCCTACTGCCTCAGTGTCACAGCACTGAGATTCCAAGTATGCAATATCACATCCCATTTTAAAATGTCTTTTAGATACTCTGATAAAGTGATAAGTTTGCATAAAGAATTCCTACTCAACATTAAATTATTATCAGTTAGTTGCGTGCATAGAAACTACTTGTCCATCTACTTTTTTTCTCAGACAGGGTCTTCTTATTTAGGGTTGAATAGTAGTCACTATGTAGCTTAGACTAGCCTCTAATTCAATGTAATTCTCTCCCATCACCCACCCAAAGTGCTGGGATTATAGACAGTCACCAACAGTCAACAGCCAGCACAGCTGTTTTCAACTGTAAGCTTAACTATCTTGTTTTTACACAACACCATTTTTTCCCACTTGAAAACAACTAACAAGTTATGACTACTGAGACCAAGATATCTGGCAGGCCATTTTCTCAAAAATGAACTGAGTTTGTCTCTTTGAGGAAAACAACAGAGTATTAATTCAGTGAAAACTATTTCCAAGTGGCCAATGTATGATGTTACAAAATGGCACATGGATAAAAGATCCACTCCAAATGAAAGAGAAATAAAATGGATTTTATATACAATGTATCAAAATGTCACTGCTTTGTATTTGGTTTTGGGGGGTATATGTTTTAGGGGTTTCTGGTTTAGTTTCTTTTCTTTAACTTTTTTGTTGGGGGGTATTGGGAAGGCAGACTCTCACTTCACTGCTCTAGCTGGCACAGAGCCGACTATATAGACCAGGCTGACCTGGAACTTGCAACAGTCCTCCTGCCTCTGCTTCCTGAGCACTGGCTTTACAGGCATGCACCATCACCATACCTGGCACTAATGTAGTTTAAACTACCACTTGGGGTATAGGGAGAAAGGATCACCTGAGCCCTTGAAATCTAGACAAGCCTGAGGGAAAAAATTAAAAGCAGGGCCAGCGAGGTGATGACTAAGCATAGGGGCTGAGTTCAATCCCTGGAAGGAGAAAACTGACCCTCCCACACACATACACAGTGAGAGAAAGAGAGAGAGAATTTTGACAGGATATCAAAGAATATGCATAATTACCAAAAAAGTCCAATACAATTGTGCTGCCCTTGCCAACTATTTAGCTGTATGAGGCTAGATTTTCTTCATAACCTCAATCACAACAATCTATTACAATCCCTAACTCACAATAAAAATCAATGCCAGGTTAAAAAAAAAGACTGAAAAATGAAGGGCTGGCAAGAGGGTTTAACAGATAAAGGCTCTTGCCACCAAGCCTGAGAATTTGAATTTAATTCAAGGAACCTACACAAAAGTGGAAGGAGAGAAGTGACTCCACAAAGCTGTCCTCTGACCACCACATGCAAGCAATAACTCTCTCTCTCTCTCTCTCTCTCTCTCTCTCTCTCTCTCTCTCTCTCTCTCTCTCTCTCCATACACATTCACATACACAAAATAATAATAATTTTTTATTTTAAATCAAAATGAAAAGAACCTGGGTGTCAGCCGGGCTATGGTGGGGCACTCCTTTAATCCCAACACCCAAAAGGCAGAGGCAGGCAGATCTCTGTGAGTTTAAGGGTAGCCTGGTCTACAAAGCGAGTTCCAGGACAGGCAGGGCTACACAGAGAAACCCTGTCTGGAGAACCTGAGTGTCATTAATACCAGCACTCCTGAGGTGGAGGCAGGATGATTGCCTTGAATTTGAGGCCAGACTGGCCTACACAGTGAGTTCCCGGGTAGATTACAGATCAAGACCCCATTTCAAAAGTAAAATTAACTTCCTAAAGTAATATAGGACACCTTAATTAACCTTGGAGTCAAAAAGGAGCATTCCAGCACTGAGGACTGAGGCAGGAAGATTGTCTTGAGTTCCAAGAAAGTCTGGACTAGCATAAAACCCTGCCTCAAAAAAAAAAAAAAAAAAAAAGACGGACAAGGAAGTGGGAAAGGGAGACATTAAGTAAGCATAAAGTGTACCAATATAGCAAATAGTGGATAAATTTGATGATATTAAAATGAATCATTTGTATTCATCACAAGTCACCATTAATCCCAAGTGTAGTGGCAGATGCTAATCATTAAGTTCAGACCACCCTGGGCTATACAGCCAGACCTTATCTCAGAAACAACAACAAAAAGATCACTATCAAGCTAGGCGGTGGTGGAGCACGCCTTTAATCCCAGCACTCAGAGCCAGCCTGGGCTACAGAGTGAGTTCTAGGAAAGTCTCCAGAGCTACAAAAGAAATTCTGTCTCAAAATACCAAAAAAAAAAAAATCACTATTAGCCAGGCATGATGGCATATTCCTAGCACATATTAGCACATGGGAGGGTGAGGAAGGAAAAATTTGTCATGAGTTAGAAGCCAACCTAGGCTACACAGAGAAATCAAATGGTTAAGGTCACTGTTTTAAGACTGATTATGTTCTTAGTGCATATAACCCACAAACAGCATGAAGCACCTCAAAAGAGCAAAGAAAAATTAAATTGAAACACAAACAAAAGACATAAAGATCTTCAAAAGGATAAATCAGAACTTCCAAAGACCAATACTGTATTAAAATGATGCTCAATGAAAATATAAGCCACAATGATATATACTACTGCATACAAATCACACTGGCTTTTTCTAAGTTTTTTTGATGCTCTTATTTTTGAAACAAGGTTCCATGTTGTCCAGGCTAACCTTGAATTCCTGATCCTCCTGTCTCCGATTGACCAATCTTCAAATCCTCATTACTATGTGACATTAACTTTAAAAAGTCGGGTATGGTGACACATGCCTATAACCGCAGAATTTATGAGGTGAAATATGGAGGACCAAAACATAAATGTCAAAATAATGATTACCACAGAGGAGATAAAAAGAGAGATCAGAAAAAGAGGTTATGTTACTCTGATGGCAATGTAAAATAGGTGGTATATGCATTTTGGTTTTTGTTTTGTTAATATGCTTTTTGTTTTGGTTTGGTTTTGAGACAGGGTCTTCAGTAACCTTAGCTGGCCTAGAACTCACTAAATAGATCAGGCGGGCTTTGAACTCAAAGAAATTTGCACGTCTCTGAGTGCTAGGATTAAATACATGTCCATCCAGTCTAGCTGTTAAATTGCTTTTTGGCAGTAGGTCGGCTTTGTAGCTGAGGCTGGCTTCAAATTCAAGACTCTCCTGTTTTAGTCTCTGAATGTTGGTTTACAGGCATTTACCCCTATATCTGACTTGCATTTGAATTGTATAATTTTCTAAGCTCTGCACATTAGTATTTAAGAACTTCTCTATATTTTTGTTCAATTTCACGATTTAGAAAAAAATCTTGCCGGGCGGTGGTGGCGCACGCCTTTAATCCCAGCACTCGGGAGGCAGAGCCAGGCCGGATCTCTGTGAGTTCAAGGCCATCCTGGTCTACAGAGTGAGTTCCAGGACAGGCTCCAAAGCTGTACAAAGAAACCCTGTCTCAAAAAAAAACAAAAAGAAAAAGAAAAAAATCTTACAGGTCAACATTCTTTGAGATATGATCTCAATATGTAGCCTTGACAGGCCTGGAATTCACTCTGTAGACCAGTCTGTCTTTGAACTCACAAAGGTCTGCCTGTCCCTGCCTTCTGAGTACTGTGATTAAAGGCATGCACCACCATGCCCAGTCATGCCAACCTTTTAAAGTAGAGGAAGAGAACCAATGAATTCCTATTATAAGATTTTCTTTCCTTCTTTTATGAGAATTTCAGGAGTACTATATTTACATCATTTCCACCCTACCTTCTCTCACCTCCAACTCCTGCGCCCCCTCCACTCCCTCTCAAATTTATAAGCATGCCCCTGGCATGTGCTAAGCCCAGAGTTCAATCCTCAGCACTGGAGGAATAAGCTTATGATTCTCTTTATATATCCTATCTTATGCTAATATGATGCCACAATACCATCACCTACAGAAATTATCTACGCTGAAATTATAGAAATTATCTATTAGCACACTCCAACACCTTGCCACTCTGTATCATATATTTTGATACTCCATTTGTTGGTTAGAAAAAGGCAACAAAATAAACATCTGCTGGTCCACAATTCACTGACAAATTTTCTTTGCTGTTGTGCTACTGGGGATTGAACCTACGGCCTTGCATGAGCTAGGCGAGTATCTATCAATAGGATGTATCCTTATCCCTCTTCTGTTTTCTTTTTCTTTTGACAGTCAGTCTGGCCAAGTTTAGCAAGCTAGCCTTCAAGTCACTCTGTAGCAAACCACAAACTATGATTTTCCTGCCTCAAGGAACACCAATCCCAGCTACAAAATTTTCAAAATTAAGAATAAAAAGCCAATGAAAAGAAATTACTAATTAAATCTGCATAAAATTTGAAAATCCCGTTATGAATTTTTAACCACCCACCACCTATTAAAAATTTATTCAACTAGTAAAGAATATCAGACAAGGCTAGCAAGATGATGGCTCAGTGGACTAAGACCTTGTCTCAAAAAAAAAAAAAAACTTGCCAGTAGAGAGAATTTTCACGTATTCTCAGTACTAAGGAAAAAAAAATCTGAGGCAGCGCTTCTCAACCTGTGGGTCTTGACCTTCACAAGGGTCATATATCAGATATCCTACATATCAGATATTTACATTGTGATTTATAACAGTAGCAGATTATACTTACGAAGCAGTAACAAAATAATTGTATGGTTGGGTGTGGGAGCCTGCAGAGGTTTCCTAGTGAGAACTTATTGAGGGACAGAGAATCTGAGCTTGCTTTACCCAGGAGGGTTGCATAACGACATGATTTGGTCATGGGTGTGTTTACCAGGTGTTTGGAAGGGTCTACACTTGGCTATACCGTGTGGTTTGACTTAGCAAGGGGGAGGTCTTTTACTCCGCCCCTTGGCATTGTTATAAAAAGCCCTTTTGAAGCAGGGTGGTGGTGGCCCCTGCCTTTAATCCCAGCCCACAGGAGGCAGAGCCAGGTGGATCTCTGTGAGTTCAAGGCCAGCCTGGTCTACAGAGAGAGTTCCAGGACAGGCTCCAAAGCTATACAGAGAAACTCTGTCTTGAAAAAAAAAAAAAGAAAAAGAAAAAGAAAAAGAAAAAGCCCTTTTGAATAAACTTCAAGGCTGGTGGGTATTGACCCAGGCCCTCCCAAAGCTATCCTGTGTTTCTGTCTTTCTGCTTGTCATCTAGGTCTCTTTCTATCTGTTATTTCCTAATTCCTCTCTCCTCCACCTAAGAACCCTTCAAAAGGTGGGAGTGGGCTCCCACAGTTGGGTGTTTCCACAACATGAGGAACTGTATTAGAGGGTCGAAGCATTAGGAAGGCTGAGAACCACCTCAGATTCTGAGATGATGGATATGCCAATTACCCTGGTCTGAAGATTACACACTGTATACATGTATTATTTGAGGAATTTTGAGGTTTTGATTTTTGAAAAAGTCCACATAACCCAAGCTAACCTTAATCTCATTATGTAGCTGAAGCTGGCATTGAACTCCTGATCCTCCTGCCTCCACCTTCCAAATGTTGAGGGTACTCAGCTTTGTATACATGTACAGAAAACTCACTGTGGGCTGAGGATGTGGCTCAGCTGACCTAGTGATCACCTAGCATGCATAAGCCTTGGATCTGATTCCCAGCAGCACACAAACCTGGTGTGGTGATGACAAACACCAAATTCGAGCTTGGGAGATGCTAGCAGGAAGATCAGAAATTCAAGGTCAACCTGAGTTATAACAATAAGCTTGAGGCCAGCCTTCGAAGCATGACGTGTTGAGCAAAAGGTAGGAGGGAGCGAGATGAAAAAGAAATTGGAACCAGCTGTAGCACTTCACACACTTGAAATCCCTAGCCCTTGAAAGACTGAGGCAGGCTTGAAAAGTTCAAGGCCAGCATGGAATACAGAGTAAAGTCCTGTCTAAAAAGGGGAGGATGCAGAAATTTTATTTCTCCTTCTTATGACAAATGCATTTGTTCCCTCACATTTTTGACAGCTTCGTCTTCTGCTACTTTCAGCAATGTCTTTTCAATATGCCTTCCAATGATTGAGGAAGGATTGTCAGTGTTCCACACTCCTACCTAAGGTACAGTCATCATTACATAACTAAGAAATAATTGAAATGTCATTCTATATTATCAGTCCCTAGGCTGCAAGCACATTTATTAGCCTGCAGATAATATTGTCATCATAAGCTATTAATTAGCACCTCAAAGATTTGTTCAAATTGTGTACAAAATCGTTAATGGGTTATCATATTCAGGTGATTCACTTGTGTAACAGATATGTGTGTTGCCTTACTATAAAATGGGAATTCTTTATATACTAGAAAGCCAAAAACAACCAGTAGAAATTTTCACATGATAAGAACTGCAGATTTAGCCAATAGTGACCCTGAATACCAGTAATCCCAGAACTTAAAACCTAAGAAAGGAGATGGAAAGTTCAAGGCTGACCTAGGTATAGGAGTACCCAGTCTCAAAAAACTATTTTCAGGTATAGATTTAACTATGTTCTTCCTAAGCAATGCACTAATAGTAAACAAGCAAGTATACTTAGAAGTAATTGGTTCTGAATGTTGCATCTGTCTTAGCTGTCCAACACTTCTAGTAAACTAACCTATATTACAGGATGACAAACAAAACCACCTCGAATAGTTGCCCATTCTAATGACCTTAAACTTATTCAAATGTTCTATCTCAGTTCAAAAATCGGTATTATTTCACTCTCTTAATTAATATTTGAGTTTACCAGTTTTTCCACTTTTCAAACAGTTTTGTGCCATTATGGAAATGCTGCCTCAACTCCCTGAGAACAAGGACAGAAATTTACATTCTGTCAAAGATCTGTGAAAATCTGAATGAAATGAGTTATGTTCTTCTAATGATTTCAGAAGTATATTGTGAATGCTTCTTAACTGTTCATCTATTTAGCTGTTCATCTTACTTACTCCCCATTTTTTCAGCAAGAAGGAAACACAAACAAGCCTGAATTACTTATGCTCACAGCTTGCAAGCTTGCTTCACATATAAAAGACGGATGGTCACCTATGCTTCACTTAGGTTTTTGTTGTTGTTGTTGTTAAAGCAAAGTGCTTCCTCTATTATCAATGCTATAACAAAAATATTATCCTCAAAAATGAATACTAGGACAAAAACATTTTACCTTGTGGAAACATGCACTTATCAAGAAAGCAAGAAATGTTATAAAAGACAAATTAACAAAAGCTCTACCCTTGTAAGTAGGAAAAATCAGTTACATTAATGGCACTCACTCCATTTCAGCATTATAAAATAACTTAGCAAACAAAAAGCAGTAACTTAATAAATTCCTAATGTTGCATCAACATTTTCTGAAGAATGAATTTCTATTACTAGAAAAACAGATCAAGATTTACATTTAGTTCATGAATACAATTTAAAATATAAAATCAAATTAGAAAAGGTTTCAGGGCCAGAGATGTAGCTCAGTTGTTAGAGGGCTTGCCAATGTATGAGGCCCTGGGTTTGATCCCCAGTGCCACACAAACTAGGTGTGATATCATGGGTCCATAGCTACCCTTGCACTTGAGAAGTGAAGGTATGAGATCAGAAATTCAAGGTCATCCTCAGCTACACAGACAATTCAAGGCCAGCCTGGAATACATAAAATTCTGTCTCAAAAAAAAAAGTTTCAGGGGCTGGGGACAAAGCACTTAGGACACCAAAGAAGAAGAATTACCAGGAGTTCTAGGCCAGTATGAACTACGCAAGTTCAAAGCATACCAAAGCTCCTTAAGAATTATTGAATAAAACAATTACCTTTAGGAGTCCTCTACTGTTCTGATACCTCTTGGGGAAAAAAACATGTTACAAGTTTTATCATTTTTTTAAAGACTTAAGATTTCTTTTTGGTGTATGCATGTGTGCTTAAATATGTGCACCATGAGCACTGCATGCAGGAGCCTGCCAAATTAGAAGAGGATGACATATCCCCTGGAACTGCAGTTGTGGGCCCACATCCTAGAGCTGGAATCCCCAGTCCTTAGAGCAGTAAGTGTTCTTAACTATTGAGATAGCTCTTCAGCCCCCAAAGATTTCTTTTTATTACTTCAATTATGTGTATTGTGTGTCTCTGAGTGTGTGCATGTCATGTATAGCATCCAAGGATGCTAGAGGTAATGAATTCCTTTGCAGTTGGAGTTACTACTTGTAACTGGTCACCCAACATGGACAATGGGAATAAAATTCTGATCTTGTGGAAGAGCGCAGTCCATGTTCTCACACTGAGCCATCTCTCTAGCCCTAGAAGTTCTATAATTATCATTTAAAAATATATTTGGTGGGCCAGAGAGGTGTCTTAGTGGATAAAGGGACTTGCTGCCAAGCCTGATGACCTGAATTCAATCCCCTGGTCCCACATGGTGGAAGGAAAAAACCAACTACCACAAATTGTCTTCTGACCTCCATCCTAGCATGCACAATTGGGCACACACACACAATTTTAAAATGTTAAAAATAAGTGACAACTTTAAATGTATATATAGATACATATATATATATACATATAATCTCTAGAAACTAATAGTGTATAGGTATGTGAGGGATAGATTGTTTTGATGGACAGAAATTATCATTTTTTTCTGCTTTATTACCTAACAAAACTTATTTAAGTTCTTCTATCTAACAGACAGTTGGTTTTCATGGAGCACAGTTACATATTTGTCCTCCTTAAAACCTCTGGCAGTCATGAATTTGAAAGAGTGAAAAAAGAGTTAGTTATATGGAAGGGTTTGAAAGGAAGCAAGGGAAGGGGAAATGATGTAATCCCATTATAATCTCAAAAACTAAAAAAACAATTTTTTCAAAGCTCTGGTAGTCCCTATGGTGGTGGACACAGTAAAAGAAGGTTTTGAAGACCCCAGAAAAGGGTTACAGTTGTTAGCTGGAGAGTTGTCAGGGAAACTGCAGGCTACTTTGAGACAGGAAGTCTAAAAGTCTCAGACAGAAGCAATGATATCTATAGCCACAAATTACTAGCGCAGCTTGAATAGGAAACCCTTCTTGTTTAGGACTGCCACAGGCACATTGTGCAAGAAAATGCAGCTATTGATTAATGCAGCAGAGTATCAATTAGATGTACATTCCTAAGGTCTCTGCCTTAGCATTGTCTTTTTATTATATCAGGTATACTGTTCTGAAGATTATGGTAGTGGTATCAGGAATAAAAAAAAATTAAGGAACGTTTCACTAAAAAAATAAAATGCCCCACAGTTTGGGCTGGGTTTTGTTGTTGTTCTTGGTTTGGTTTGGTTTTTGTTTTTCCTTTTTTTCAGTGCTGAGGATCAAACCCGGGGACTCTGAGTATGCTGTGCAATTGCTTTACCTTTGAACTTATTTCCAGTATCATGCTACACTGTAACTCTCACCATAACTATATACTGGTAACATGCTACAGATAAGAAAAACTTGACAACCTCATGAAACACAACTTTCAAAACACATTTTAAAAAGCTGGGCAGTAGGGGTGTCCGCCTAGTCCCAACACTTGGGAGGAGGAGGCAGGCGAATTTCTGAGTTCAAGGCCAGGCTGGTCTACATACTTACGGAGTTCCAGGACAGCCAGGGTTACACAGAGGATCCTGTCTCAGAAAAAAAATACTTTAAAAACATAATTTTATAAACCTATAAATGTATTCATTCTACCCTCACTTTTAACATTTCCAGTTGCTGTTTTATATTTAAGACACTGTTTCAAAACAAAGAATTTTTTTGCATATATTTTCAATACCATTTGTTTTAACAAGATGAAAATGCCAATATCTCTAACATGATTTTTTAAACCCTCTAAAATTAAGCTATATGAAACGAAGTTTCACATAAGGAAAAGAAGTCAAATAAATGAAAACAAAGTACAGGATGGTGATGTGTTTAAAATATTTAAATAGTGATTTTTTTAAATGTCATTATGGCAGGGCCTGATAGTGCAGGCCTATGATCCCAGCCATTTGGGAGGCTGAAATGGGAAGGTTTCATGTTCAATGCTGGTCTGGGCAGCTGAACAAGACCCTGTCTCAAAATATAAGATTAAAAGGCTAAAGATGTAATTCTGTTGGTACAGTGCTTGCCTTAGTATGCCATATGGCCTGGGTTCAATCCCCAGTACTGCATAAACCAGGTGTGGTTTTCGTATAATTCCAGCACTTGGGAAATAGAGGGAAAATCATAAATTCAAAGTCATTCTCAGTTATACAGCATTTTAAAGCCACCTTGGCATACATGAGACACTGTCATTAAAAAAGGAAGAAGCAGCAGCAGCCATCACCTGGCATGCCTTTAATTCCAGCACTCAGGAGGAGGATCTCTGTGAGTTCAAGGCCGACCTGGTCTACAGAGTGAGTTCCAGGACAGCCAGAGCTACACAGAGAAACCCTGTCTTGAAGAAAAAAAAAAAAGGAAGAACGAAAGAAAGAAAGAAAGAAAGAAAGAAAGAAAGAAAGAAAGAAAGAAAGAAAGAAAGAAAGAAAAAAAAAAGAAAAATACAAAATGGGCTGGACATAAAGGAAAATGAAATCATGACATTTGTAGGAAAACAGATAAAACAGGAAATCTTGTATTTAAGCAAATTTAAACAAAATTATCTAGACTAAGAAAGACAAATACTATGTTTTTAAGTGTACACATAGATATGCATAGGTCACGAAAGTAGAAAGAGATGAGAGAGAAGGAGAGACCTTAAGAAAGAAAAGGGTAGATTAAGAATAGGTAATGGAGGTCAGCCATGGTGGTGTATGTCTTTAACCCCAGCACTTACCAGCCTGGTCTACAAAGTGAGTTCCAGGCCAGCCATGGAACTCTTACATAGTAACAGCTTGTCTCAAATTAAAAAGAAAAAAAGAGTAGATATGGAATATATGTGACATAAAAGCAAACTGTAGGACTACTTAGGAGAAGAAAGGTGACCAGCAAGAGGTTGGTAGAGGAAAGTAGTAGGAAGGAAGTCAGTAAATTAAAGTATAACATATGTATGAAAATGCCATAATAAAACCTATTGCTTTGTATGCTAATGTAAATAATTTTGTAAAGGGCTGAAGATATAGCTCAGTAGTAGTACTTGCCTAGTATGTACAAGGCCTCTAGGTTCATCTACCAGTAAGGCAAAACTTAAATAAAATAATTCATTATATTATATAGCTTCAGTTTTGGGGTTTTTTTAAGGTATTTTTAATTGTGTATATGTTTGTGAATGTGTGTGTGTAATACAGGCACCTGAAGAGGCAAGAGGTGTTAGATCCCCTGGAGCTGGAGTTACGGACTATGAACTATGAACCATCAGACGTGGGTTTTGAGAACTAAATTCAGGTCCTCTAGAAGCACAGTAAGAGTTCCTAACCCCAAGACATCTCCCCAGTCTATGTAGCTTTATTAAATTTTCTTTTAGCTTTTGTTGTTTTGTTTGAGAAAAGGTTTCACTATGTAGCCCCTGTTGACCTCAAACTCATGGGACCCTCCCCTCATCCTCCCAAGTGCTAGGATTACAGGTGTTAGCCACCACACCCAGTTATGCCATCCAACTTTAAATTCTCAGCTAGTATAGTGGTACATGCCTATAATCTTAGCACCGAGAAGAGCTTTATAAATTCAAGGTCAGCATGAGCTACAAGGTCATTGTCTCAGAAAATGAGATAAGTCCTCTTAATATAACAGGAATTATATATATTTATATAATCATTAAGCTAATCACACTGATTTGGATCTACTATAATTCAAACCACATTCCACAAGCTATGCAATAAATACACACATGAAAATCCTAAGTACAGTTTTTAAGTAGCTCTTTTAACACTAGGTAGTATGGACCATGTAAAAATATATAAACTCAAAATTCCATTTTAACTAGATATTCTTGACTTCATACATCACTTAGTTTTTCTCCAACCATTGCCAGTTACAAGTGAAGCAGAACTCCTCCTATTCCTAATACTCATTTTAAGGTGGAAGCAAAAACATTAAACTAAAAAAAAAAAAAAAAATCTAGGCCTGTGGATTTACCTCACTGGTGGAGCACTTACTACCAAATACACACACACACACACACACACACACACACACACACACACACACACACAATCCACCTGGAGAAGGAAGCTAAGCAGCCCACAAACACGACCTTCCATAACGAATAAATAGGTTTTAGACAGTAAATAACAATGAACTGGATTGTGTGTTTGGGGAGGATTACCCAAAAATATATGAAGCTTTAGTTGAGTTGCTTCCCAACTTGCCTTCTCAGCACTCAAGGGACCTAATAGGTATTTGTTAAATAGTACATAAAAATTAAAAATGAATAAGCATCTTACATGTGAGACATACATACCTGTGAGTTAACAAAACAGTAGGGCACAATAAGTATATGCTGGACCAAAAGAATAAGAGATGTCATCGCTTTTCTTCACAGACCTCTCAATTTATTGGCAAACAAGAGTATACACACATGAAGCCAGAGGCCAATTAATTGCTAAAGAGGTAGAGCCTGTAAGTGCAAGAACTGTCCCAAGAAGTTTAAATATCTAAAAGCTGGAATAATATTACTTTTAATAGCTATCACTTGAACACTTACTATAAGCCAAGTGCTTTACAGACATTTAGTCTTCACAACAATCCTTTGAGTAGAGTGCTTATTATTCCCAATTTACTCAAGGGGAAACAGTCGAAGTGGTTAAGAATTTACCAAGGTCACTCAGCTAGTTAAGTGGGCTAAGCTAGCCGCTTATGCAGACAATCCAACTCTAGGATTCACACTGTTAAGTTCATGGAATAGCAAAGGGAGTTGTCGGCGGGAGTTAAGTCATTTTACAAGAATGAGATCCTGCAATGCGTGTCTGGTGCTTCGTTCCTTCGAAGTAGCAAAGTTTCAGAGATTCCTATCTTCCCGCTAGCAACTGAGAACCTGACACTGAACTGAAGTGTGGGAGTGGAAGGAGACAACCCTAACAGCCAACAAGAATTAATCTCATTTAGGATTGACTACTAAGCTTCCAAAGCGATTCAGACGAAGAAATTAGAACTTTTTTTTTTAATCAATGGTTAATTTTGCTATTTAAACAGGGAGTGGGGGTGGGGTGGCTATTTGGGGCGAGAAAACCTCTACCGTGGCAAATTACCAGGCGGGGGTTACAAAATAAGTTTACGACTTAAAGGGAGAAAAAAAAAAAAACATCGTAAAGTACTAAAAAAGCTTCGAGGGGGACCAGAATTAGCTACAGTTCCAGGCCAAAATGGGGTTTCATCAACATTTAATGATGAAAAGTTGAATCCAGCCCGAATCCACTCGGAGATGACATGCCGGTAGGGACTTGGCAAAAAGCGGCAATCCCTGCCACACTTCCCCCAAGGACCGCAGGGCCAGGGCAGTGCAAGCTGGCGCTCCCCAAGAAACCAGAGGTGCCAAGCCTGGCTGTCCCTGACGCCCCAAGCTCCTCTGCCACTGGCGGCTAGGACCGTAGAGAGTTCGGGACAGTTCGCCCTCCTAAGACTTTGGGCATAGGAGAGGCCAGGCGCCAAACTGCGGGAGTCGCCTTAGGTGCAGAGTGATGAAATGGGACAGGCAGGAAAATGTCAAGTATGGACCCAACAGCCCCCGGGCGCGAACCCACGGAGAGAAAAGCAGCCAAGTGAGCCGAGGCAAAACGAGAGACAGACAAAAAGAGCCAGAGCAGGAGCACTGGGGGACCTGAAGGGACAAGACGGAAGTTCTGCTGAGAGACCAAAAGGAAGCAGGGCTCCGGTGGACCGCAGGGCTTTCCCGGAGGTCGGGGAAAGGAGGCGCTCGATGGAGGATACCGGTTCCGTTCCTCCGGCAGTTCGAAACTCCTAACCAACAATCCCCAATCGTCACCCGGGTGGGGGAGGGGGCGCCGCTCCCCCCTCCCGCCCCCGTACCCCACTTCCGAATGTGGCCAACGCCCCAGCTTCAGCGTGCCCGGCGCTCGGCCCCAGCCCGAACACTCACAATTCGCCTCTCCCTGATTTCTCCCAGTTCTTTATCCACTCTGCGGGAACCACCACCGCTGCGGCCGCCATCTTCCCCTCACTAGTAACAGTGGCCCGGATGTGTAGCTCGCGAGCTAGGGGTCAAAGGGGAGCACCGCCCACGGGGAGTGACGGAAGCTGGGAGTTCGGTTTTAGATTTCCCGCCCCACCTACCTCCCCACCCAACGGAAGCCCCAGGCCTGGCTGACAAAGAGGTGGCAGACGCGGGTGGTCCCTTTCGCTGGTACCTGTCAGGACCGCGCCCTCAACAGTATTCGTGTTTTACTTACCTTTAGAATGGGGGGGGGGGGGGAATTAAAGAAATTGAAAAACGCCAGGCCCGGACCGCTTGTCGCCTTTATGCTCCTGTAGTATCTACCCCCAAACCACTAATTCAGACACGTAATTTTTCAAGCGCTCGGTATGTTCGGCATTGGAGATACTGGACTGTCAGCCATGCATGGAATGGCCCTCTGGAAAAGAAGAACATGAGATAAGAAAGATCTCAAGTTACTACTGATAGAAAATTGTCACAGAGAGGGCTAGCATAATGGATAAAAGCTGGCCCTGGGAAACGCATAATCCCTAAATTCTAAACTCCTTGCTTTAGCTGTCAAACTAAGGAGCATTAGTATAATGAGAAACAACGTTTACAGTCTCAAAAATCTCTCCACAAAATACTTGTTATTACAAAGGGAAAACGTTACTGTAGGAAAATATGGAAGATACCACCCTATGTTGGTGAAAATAAATTTTGCCAGGGTTGGAGCTGTAGCTCGGGTCTAGAGCACTTGCCTAGCTGGCACCAGGCTCTGATTTGGAACCTCACCACTGGAAAAAAAAAAGACTGAATTATCTGAGAAATATGACAAGTGAACCACAGGCTTACACAGATATAATTCCAACACTCAGGAGACTGAGGCAGGTGCACAGCTACTTCCCACCAGCCTGGAAATAGGCAAGGTGGGCAAGTGAGTGAGAAGAAATGGACATAATGGGACTGCCAATGATGTGCTAGGAAAAACACTAATCAACTTTTTCAAATTGTTAATGCCCAAATTTTACATATTAATTTGATATTGTAGGAGCAGCAGACATACCCATAATTGAGGGACAATCTACAAAATTAATGACTTGCACTCTTCAAAATTGTCAAGCTCATAGAAGATAGTAATTCTTCAAGATTTATGAAGACTGGAAGCAGAAGCAGAAGGATTTCTGTGAGTTACAGGCAAGCCTCACCTACATAGCAAGCTCCAGGTCAGCCGAGGTTACATACTGAGACTGTCTCAAGAAAAGATTAATGGAGACAAGAAATATAAGTGATTCCCCCCTCCAAAAAATGTGATTTTCTTTTGTTATAAAGAGTATTACTGAGTAGAGGAGATCTCCTGGTTGGACTGGAGGTAGGTAGGCATGAGAATTTGAGGGATCGGGTTGGGAGTGGGTGGAGGGGGAGAGTGCTGAGACAGATGACTGGAAATGGGGACTTTAGTCTACAAGGAGGGCCCCCCACTAAGACTCCTGGCAGCAGTGGATGCATAGCCTGAACTGGCCATCCCCTCTGATGGGATTGGTGACCACCCTGGTTGTCAGCGGAAAGCCTTCATCCAGTGACTGATGGAGGCAGATCCAGAGACCCAAGGCCAAACATTGGACCAAGCTCAGGAAGTCCTGCTAAGAAGAGGGAGGAGGGAGGAGGACTTATAGGAGAGCCAGGGGGATCAGAGACATTGCAGGAAAACCCACAGACATGGCTAGCCTGGCTCTTGGGAACTCACAGAGTCTGAAACAACAACCAGGGAGCCTGCATGGACCGACCTAGGCCTCTGCAAATGTGACAGTTATGTAGCTTGGTCTATTTCTGGGACTCCTGGCAATGGGAGCAGGGGCTGTCCCTGGTGCTTTGGCTGGCTCTTGGGAACCTATTCCTCATGCTGGGTTGTCTTGCCCAGCCTGAATACAGGGGGAGGTGCTTGGTTTTATGGCAGCTTGATATGTTATGCCTTGCTGATGCCCATGGAAGGAAGGCCTGCCCCTCTCTGAAGGAATATGGAGGAGGAATGGATTGGGGAGGTGGGGAACTAGGGAGGGAGGGGAGGGAGAGGGAGGAGGAGGGAGGGGAGGCTGCATTAGGGATGTAAAATAAATTAATTAATTAAATTTTTTCAAAAGTATTACTAGCACAATTGACTTCATTTGGATGTCTGTAGATTAAGTAATAATATTGTATCGTAGTTATTTTCTTGACTGAAATACTTGTACTGTGACACAGTGTGACACAGAAAAAAAAATCCCTGTTTTAAGAAACAAGTCTTGGGGCGGGGGGGGGGGGGGGGGGTGGCTGTGGTGCACACCTTTAATCCCAGCACTCGGGACGCAGAGCTAGGCAGATCTCTGTGAGTTCGAGGCCAGCCTGGTCTACAGAGCGAGATCCAGGACAGGCACCAAAACTACACAGAAAAACGCTGTCTCGAAAAAAACAAAAAAAAAAGAAAAGAAAAAGAAAAAGAAAAAGAAAGAAACAAGTTTTGCTTAGAGCAATGACTCAGCAGTTAAGAGCACTGGCTGCTCTTCCAGAGTACACAGGTTGGATTCCCAGCACCCAAGTGGTGATTTCCAAGGACCTATAACTCCAGTCCCAAAGGATCAGACACCTTCTTCTGACTTCAGATGACAGTGCACATATGTGGTCCAAGACATACATTTAGACAAAACATCCATACACATACAATAAAATAAATAAAAAGACTGGGCTGTGGGGGGCCCACACCTTTAATTCCAGCATTTGGAAGGCAGAGGCAGGTGGGTCTCTGTGAGTTCGAGGACAGCCTTGTCTACAAAGCAAGTTCCAGGACAGCCAGGACTGTTACACAAATAAACCCTGTCTTGAAAAAAAAGGGAAAAAAAAGAAAGGAAGGAAGGAAGGAAGGAAGGAAGGAAGGACTCAGAGGCTGAGCCTGAATGATACCCAAGCTGACATCTTGGTGGCTATGTAGAGAGACTCTGTCTCAAAAAAAGTCTCCCTGAAACAATGACACATTTTGCAACTTATTCTCAAATATGTGTGTTTTTTGTTTTTGGTGTTTTTTTTTGTGGGAGGGAGGGAGGTTAGAAGGGATTTCAAATTGAGTAAGCAAATGTAAAGTTAACAGTTTAGGAATGTGAACTGAAGGCATTTAGAGACTGCTACTCCCAAATATGAAATCTGCACCTTTAATATGCTGGTTGCTTCATAGTAGCTAGAATATCGCTAAGTAGCCTGTCTCAGTCTGCAAAGCACGGTATGTACAGGCCCCAAGGACCACACCTGCTTAAGAAATTGCAACAGGGATGGGGCCTTCTTTGAATAACCTTGTCTGAAAACAAAACACTCTCAACTGTTCAGTTGTCAAGGATCATCTCCATGGAAAACTCATCAACCAAGTAAAATCAACAACAACAACAAGATAAAACACAACATCTCATCATAGAAGAGAGAGCTTTAATCAAACATTTATGAGCATATGTAAATCCAGATTAAGATAGCTATAAAACATGAAAATAGATGTGGAA
Organism: Peromyscus eremicus; assembly: GCF_949786415.1. Taxonomy (NCBI): domain Eukaryota; kingdom Metazoa; phylum Chordata; class Mammalia; order Rodentia; family Cricetidae; genus Peromyscus; species Peromyscus eremicus. The sequence continues at coordinate 103,978,170 of NC_081439.1, forward strand.
CTGTGTGAGGAGAGGAAGAGGTCTAAAGTGATAAAAGAGGGAGAGACAAAACAATGAGAGAGGATGAAATAGCAGATATATAAAATGGTGCCTTACGAGCACGGGACTTCCAGTACACCTGGGTGGCTTTACCAGGTGTATTTGCTTATAGGGCATAGAACAAAAGGTGTATGTACTACCGCAGGAAGGAACCAGAGGATTGAGAATGGGAAGAAGCAACTGAGTGCACCTGGCCAACATTGGTTCCTTAGAATCCCAGAAAGGTAGGGACCTGAAAGCATGGAGGAGTCAATACCTCCATTCAAAAGATATGTCCCCTGGCCAACCAGACACATAGTATGGAAACAGCTTCAAGTAGATGATGTGGTAAAATACTTTGATTTAACAGAAATGAGCCTTTTAAGGAAATTTGCCCCCAGAAAAGATGGCCTTTATTGGACAATCCAACTACCTACCATTCTGGGTCATAGTCATTAGTCACAAGAAACCAATAATGACATGAAAATGTGTAAAAATGCCTTTAACATGATGTTAACCTAGAGAAGATTCCCTTCCTTTCATGCCTGAAGACAGTGGGTCAGAAATTCCGGGATGTGGTGGTGACATTGAGATACACACACACACACACACACACACACACACACACACACACACACACAGTTGCTATCACCTCACCTCATCTTTGGTATTATAAGATGCTCAAATACAACTCAAAGATGAGAACAACTCCAGAAAGAGACAAAGCCAGATTAAATACAGAAAGTATTCAGTAGAAAGAAATAAAAGCTATCAGCCCAGGAATTTAAAAAAAAATCAATTAGTGGTGGGGTAGGTAGAACCAGGTCTGTTGAGTATGGTGTCACATACCTGTAATTCCCAGCACAACTCAAGCTGAGGCACAATGACTGATCTTTTGAAATTACGTAGAGCTACACAAGACCCTGGTTCATGGGAAGGAGAGGTTATTAGTTTAAAATTCCCTGCTTCTCAAGGAAAAAAAACAAATGGTAGGTGATGCCAGTGCAGGAAGAGGGTCTGGAGGACCTGTGCAGCCCAGGCTGGGAGGCCATGGAATTTTCTTCTAGGAACAGGCTAAGGTCACAAAGCTCATGGGAGCCAAGCCAGAGAGAAGGAGTGCGTTCCTGTCACCAAGCTTGGCAGCCTAGTCGAGGACATAAGAATCAAGTCCCTGGGGGCTGGAGAAATGGCTCAGCTGCTAAGGGCTAGGCTCACAACAACAACAACAACAAAAAGAAGCAAATCCATGGATGAGCTCTATGTGTTCTCCTTGCCCATTGAAGAATCAGAGATTATTGACTTCTTGCTGGAAGCATCCCTTAAGGATGAAGGTTTAAAGATCAGTAACACCAGTGCAGAAGCAGATTCAGGCTAGCCAGCAGATCAGGTTCAAGGTTTTTGTTAACACTGGGGACTACAATAGTCATGTTCATCTGGGGGTTAATGACACAGGAAGTAGCCACTGTCATTCAAGGGGCCATCATATTGTCCAAGCTTCCCATTGTCCCTGTGTGGAGGGGCTACTGAGGGAACAAGATTGTCAAGCTGTGGTGGTTTGAAAGAAAATGGCTTCCATAGGCTCATAGGGAATGGCACTACTGGAAGGTGTGTCCTTGTTGGACTAGGTGTGTCCTTGTTGGAGGAAGTATGTCACTGGGGGTAGGCTTTGAGGTTTCAGAAGCCCAAGCCAAGCCCAGTGGCTCACTCTCCCTTTCTGCTGCCTGCCTATCTAGATATAGAACTCCCAGCTACCTTTCCAGCACCATGTCTGCCTGTGTACCACCATGTTTCCCACAACAACGATAATGGACTAAACCTCTGAACTGTAAACCAGCCCCAATTAAATGTTTTCCTTTATAGGAGTTGCCGTGGTCATGGCATCTCTTCACAGCAATAAAACCCTAAGACAGAAGCCCTACACTGCTCCGTGCAAGGTGACAGGCTATAGTGGCTCCATGCTGGTGCATTTCATCCCTGCCCCTAGACGAACTGGCATCATCTCTGCTCCTAGGCCCAAGAAGCTGCTGCTGCTGGCAGGTTTTGATGATTTCCAGATGTCAGCCAGGGGCTTCCCTGCCACCCTAGACAACCTCACCAAGGCCATCTTTGATGCCACCTCCAGGACCTACAGCAATCTGACCCTCTGACCTCAACCATGTTCATCAAATCTCCATATCAGGAACTCTTCAATCATTAGATTCTCTGTGCAGAGGACCCAGACTTTATTTGGGGGCTACCACAAAGGGTAATAATATAAGAAAAACAAAGTTAATTTAGCCTATTTAAGGAAAAATACCCTCTGAGAGTTCTGAAAAGCAGTCCCTGTTATCTGTATGTCAGGAGTAGTACCCTCTGTAGCTGAATAACTCATTTAGTGGGTATTCTAAATGTAATGGCAAGTATCACTGAGTACAACTGCAACCACATTTGAGCCAGAGCAGACTGCTACCCATGACAATGACGACTATGACCAGTGCCAGGCATGGTGCAGGACCTCGTTGGACTCATCTATTGCCACTACACAGGTGAAAGACAGGAGCCAAAGCTCAATGACAAATCTAGTGCCTACTTCCTTCATATTGCTGAAGATAACACACAGGCATTACCACCTCTCTGCTGTCCCCATTAGCCAATTCATAATAGCTTGAGCACTTTGGCGCTAGTTGAAAAGTATTCATCTTCTGATCTCACTATGAAGAAAAATCTTGTTAGAGGCAATGACGTGAAGAAAACGATTCTAGAAATTTTCAGTGTGGAAAAAGGACCAAATGTGTGGAAGAATTCTGGCAGAAGTGCTGATGAAACATGAATCAGAGAAAGGTTCAAGTAATCCACACAAAGGAAATGAATCTGTATGAGCCAGCAGAGGAACAGGACACAGGCTAGGAGAACTGCAGAAACTGAGTGAAGCGTGTCAGACTAATGAACTGGATGTGAATAATCAACAAACTGACAAACAAAAATAACATGTCTAAAAATATATGTTCTACCTGTGAAAGCAGCCTAGCCTCTGCTGCTTTCCTCAAATCTCTCACACCCACTTCCGTCCTACCAAAAGCACGTTTCAGAGTTAAAACAGAAAGACAGTTTCAATGGCGCTCCTCTTCTCAATAATCAGTAGCAAATCACAGAAGTCTGCATTCTTATCATCGGATTCATTAGGTGTTATCTGGGAAGAATAGCTTTGTGATTTGGGTTGACAAATACATGAATAAACTTATAAGATGCAAAAAAAAAAAAGACAAATCTAGCATGTTTTCTCTCATGGAGAATCTGGATACACACGTGGGTGTGTATAGCATGAAAGAAGAAAGGCGAAATGGAGTAGGTTGAACAAGGGACGGTAATGGGAGTAAATATGAGCAAACTACAATGTATATATGTATGGGAAAATGCCACAAGGAAACATCATTTTACATGCTAACCAAGAAGTTAATCAAAAAAAAATTTAACTTATCCAAGTATGATGGCACGTGCCTTTAATTCCAGCACTTGAGAGGTAGAGGCAGGTGGATCTCTGTGAGTTCAAAGCCACATAGTGAGCTACATAGTGAGCTCCAGGACAGTCAGGGCTATGTGGAGAGACCATGTCTCAAAAAAACTTTATTGTATGAGTGTGTTTGATGTATGGGTACAAGAACATGCATGTGGAGATCAGAGGACAACTTTCAGGAGTCTGTTCTCTTACCCCTCCACACACACATTTCTAAGTTATCATCAAACTTGCAGGGAAAGCGCTTTACTCACTGAGCCATTTACGGGTCTGATAAGTGGGGGGTGGGGTGGGATAGGAAAGGTCAAAGGTAGGCACTGAGTATCTTCCTCTATCTTTTTCCACTTCTTTTTTTGTTTGTTTTTGTTGTCGTTGTTTGTTTTTCCAGATGGTTTCTCTGTGTAGGTTTGGCTGTCCTAGAACTCACTCTGTAGACCAGGCTGGGCTCAAACTCACAGAGATCTTCTTGTCTCTGCCTCTGCCTCCTGAATGCTGGGATCAAAGGTGTGCACCACCACCACCCAGCTTCCATTTCATTTTTTGAAAACCAGCCTCTCACCAAACCTGAGGCTCACCAATTGGCTAGACTCACTGGCCAGCAGCCCTTGCATCCTCCTATCTTCACGTTATCAGTGGTTGGGTTACAAATGCATACTGCCACATCCGATCCTGTACATGGATGCAGGGGATGGGAGGAGCAGCATATCCCCAGTCCAGACAGTAATAATAACAACTTATAATGAGGACATATAAAATTTCAGATCATACTTAGTTGAAACATTTGCTTTGCTTCTCTGTGATGTCCTTGTGTACATAGTAAATTTGAATAGGTTCCTTTCTAATCTTCGGTCCATTTATTTTATCAGTTCAATTATGAACAGTAACAGAATAGTGGGAAATCTTCCCCTCTTATTAAGGATAAAGGGCATACAGGGGTGCTTTTGCTCGTGAAACTTTTTAAAATATAAAACATTTTAGAAACACATACTTGCCACCAAGGAGAGAGCCTGATAACCTGTGCATAAGTAAATAGTAAGATGCAAAAAGAAATTCACTTTTGGCAGAAAGTTTATGAAACGCGTAAGAAAATAGAGAAATTTTATTGCACATATTAATATATGAACTTTATTTTACATATATTTTTCAGTGTGTGTACATAAGCACTAGTGTGCAAAGCACGGTGTATGTGTGGAAGTCAGAGGACAATGTATGACAGTCGGCTCCTTCTAACCACCATGTGGATCCTAGGGACCGAACTCAGATCATCAGGCTTGACTTCTTGACTGTGGTGCAATCTCACCAGGCTCTAACATAGGAAATTTAGAATTAGTATTAGCTTCTAAATTTAGCAATTTTTATTAAATGACCCATGTTCATTGGTGCTAATAAACTGAGGAATAGGCTATGTTTAAAGTATGTCTGAAGAAAAAGAAAAATATTTATTATGGTTTTCTACCAGCTGTACCTCATCTTTTTACAGAAAAATGAATTTTAATAGGAGACAAAATATTTCAGAGTCTTGTCTAGTTTTAGATTACTCCTGTAACTGATTTCTTAATGTCTGACTCTAAAGTTCTAAAGCTACTCAGTGGAAAGCTACACAGCATTGAGTTTCAATAACTTGGGCTTATTTAAAAACATTATGCTGTTTCAAAGAGAATCCAAGTATGATTACCCTTAGATCTCTTCATATTTCATTATTATAAAAAACTATATATATATATACAAAATAAAACAAAGTGATGTTGTGAATTTTCGTGTACCATTATTCTCCCTGGAAAAATTTTCAAAATCATTATTATCAGGAGAGATGGCTCAGCGATTAAGAATACTGACTGCTCTTCCAAAGGACCCAAGTTCAATTCCCAGCACCCACATGACAGTTCACAACTGTCTGTAACTCTAGTTCCAAGGGATCAACACCTTGGACATACATATAGACATACATGCAGGAAAAACCCCAATGCACACTAAATAGACAGACAGACAGATAAATAGATAGATAGATAGATAGATAGATAGATAGATAGATAGATAGATCTTTAAAAATATCATTATTATTGGCTACTTTGTATGTGACAAGAAACACTAACTGGTTTTTTGATGTATACTTCTCTATATAACCTATTGTACAGATCTCCTCCTCAATTTTGAGCTTCATCTACATTTTAGGTGTGATCATTCTTTGTGTGTATTTTGGAGGTAAGTCCTCTGCAATGTAGGATGCTGAACACCATCTGTAAGCTCAATCCACTAGATACCAGTTACACACTCATACACACGTACGTGCACACAACATGTCACCTGGAGGGCAAAATTGTCCCCTTCTGCTACACTATGGTTTACTTTGCCACACATCATGATGATGTCTCCTCCCAAACTCAGAAGTATGTGTAATATGCATACTACTCAGTATGCATACTACTCAGTATGTCACAAATGCCTGGGTGCAATGATGTCCTTTGGGGCCTTGACTTTCCCTTTTCATGGAGCCAGCAGAACTATTTTTATATGATATGATGACTCCCTTAGGAATTGCTCAGAGCTAATTGGCTTCTTGCCCTATAAGATTGCAAAGCTATCATATCTCTTATATCCTTGTTCTCTTGCTTGCTCTTTGCCATCAACATCTGGCTGTTGTCTCAGTAGATGAGAGTATTGTTCCCTGGTGATCTCAATAACTCATGGGTACCAACAAGGGAGTGAGGGACTGCAGTGTCTGAAAAAAAGCTAGGACTGGGTACTTACTTTGTTGACAATCTCATGCATGGAGTGGTAGGTAGATTTTAGGTAATTTCAAGATTAAGCAGTCTTAATATCACATGAGAGTTTAGGCGATGGAACCAAAGAACAAGCACATAAAGCCAAACAAAAGAAAATAATAAGTGGAATACAGAAGCTTTCAGAACATCCATAATGAAGTGAAGTTCCTAAACACAAGCTACCTGATAACTTCTGCTTTTTAGGCTAGAGTTGTTCATGCCAGGCCAGTCTCCTTAGCTCCATCCTATTCAAGCTGTTTCTTTGGTGTGGAAATGACCTTTTCATTGTCTGTTAGTAGTAAAATCTTTAGTTTGGAACTGGAATCCCACAGGGGAAGCAGAGAGGAAGGAAGCAGCAGGGCAGAGGTTGGTCCAGTATCCTAAGAGAGAAAGCCGTCAACATCAGCAGGGTCAAAACAACCAGTTTGATAACTATGACCTTACTACAGAGCTGATAGGCATTATCTGAGCCCAGATTAGAACTCTTGTCTCCTACCAGTTTTTCATTGTTGGTTTCCCTTCCATTGAATTTTCCTCTTCTCTCACAACTCAGTCAAGTAATAGAGCCCACTTTCTTAACTGTATATTGCTCAGAGGAAAGATCGTTTGTTTTAGCTGTCTCTTTTTTTTTTTTTTTTTTTTTTTTTTTGCTTTTTCGAGACAGGGTTTCTCTGTGTAGTTTTGCGCCTTTCCTGGAACTCACTTTGTAGACCAGGCTGGCCTCGAACTCACAGAGATCTGCCTGCCTCTGCCTCCTGAGTGCTGGGATTAAAGGCGTGTGCCACCACCATCCGGCCCAAAATGCTTTTACTCCAACTTCTAAAGTCCCCATAGTCTGTCACAGTCTCAACAATGTTGCAAAGTTCAGAGTCTCTTCTGAGTTTCATTCAACCTCTTAACTGTAACTCCAAGTAAAATCAAAATCAAAAAGCAGATCACCCACATCCAACATATAAAGGCATAGGATGTATATTACCATTCCAAAAGGGAGGAAAGCAACCATAGTGAGGAAATAGTGGACCAAAGCGAGACTGAAAACCAGCTGAGCAAACTCCAAACTCTGCATCTCCGTGTCTGATGTCAAAACGCTCTTCAGATCTCAACTCCCTTCAGCTTTGTTGACTGAAACATACTTCTTTCCTTTGGGCTGGTTCCACTCCCTGTCAGCAGCTTTCCTCGGCAGGCAGCCCATGGCTCTGGCATCTCTAACACAATTCAGGCTTCACCAGCACAGCTTCACAAAATGTCCTCTCTAGGCCACCATGCAGGGGCACCCCTGACATACTCCTGGCCTCAGCTGCTTTCCTTAGTAGTGGAGAGAGATTTCAAACCCCTTTCTTCTATACTTGACGCTAAAGCCAGTATAGCTTTTTTTGGCCACCACGTGGCCAAAGCTGCGAAGTTCTGATGCTTGCAGGGACTGGAACTTGAACTGGTTAATCAGTTACATTTTATCAGTTTTCTGTTGTTTTCTTCACTGCTTAAATGTTTCCCTGATTCATTTTATGTTTTTTTTTAAAGATTTATTTATTTATTGTGTATACAGTGTTCTGTCTGCATGTATGCCTGCATGCCAAAGGAGAGCACCAGATCTCATCATAGATGGTTATGAGCCACCTGTGATTGCTGGGAATTGAACTCAGGACCTCTGGAACAGCAGCTGGTGCTCTTAACCTCTGAGCCATCTCTCCAGCCCCTCTTTGATTAATTTTCACAAGTTAGAAGCTTAGCTAGGTGGGATCTGGCCCTGAAGTCACTGTTCTCTTTATACCATTTAGCAACAGGCTTTTCTTTAAACTTTTTATCTCCTTGAGCACTGGACTTAGCTCCATTACACTTCCTGGTATTCCTTTTCTCCTCAAACTGTATGTTTTTGTTTCTCTTGTTCCAAGTTGCTTCTTTTCATTGTAGAGCTGCATAAGAGTGATTACTAACAACCACATAACATAGTCAATACTAAGTAGGCTATCTTGAAATCTCCTCTGTTAATGCCATTAATTCAAACTATGGCAGGCTATTGCTGAGGCTTGACCATATAATGTTTATTGGATGAATGTTGAAGACTTTTGAACTTTGTAGTGGAAAGCAGGTAAAATACTATAAGCAAGGCTTAGTGGACCATGCTACTAAGAGCTTGGAAGACAATAGTGCTGAGAACAATGTAGATTGGATCCAGCTCAAGAACTTGCAAAGTGGAATGATATTAACAACTGACCTAGAGACCATAATTACGATATTTTGGCAAAGAATGTGGCTGGTTTTTGCTCCTTGTCCTAAAAATATATCTGAGGATAAATCGAAGAGTTTTGGATTAATGGTACATGGAACTTTATTGCATGGATATACTCTGTTGTAAACTAGTTTTTGTGTACATAAACACGGAGTCAAAGATTCAAGCACAAGTAGTTTATTAAGGAAATGTACCCAGGATATACAAGGAAAGGACTGAGAAAAACAATTCTAAGGAGGGGATTGGCTATGTAAGGATATTTAAAAAGTGCCAGCCTCTTCCTGATCTCATAAATAAGATCCAGAACACAGGCTTTTCTGCCTAGCACAGTGCTGCATTCCTGTAATCCCAGCTATGTGAGAGGCTGAGACAGGAGGACTTTGAGTTCAATATCAATCTGGTTAAGATAGTGAAATCCTGTTTTAAAAAGGGAAACAAAATAGTCACTGTAAAGAAGGCAAAGTTGGGTTACATGGGAGGGCTTAAAAGGAGGAAAGGGAAGGGGAAAATGATGTAATTTTAGTATATCTAAAAATTAATATTAAAAAACTAAAATTTAAATTTAAAAATATATTTACATATTTAAAGCTTTTTTTTTTTTTTTTTTGGTTTTTCGAGACAGGGTTTCTCTGTGTAGCTTTGCGCCTTTCCTGGGACTCATTTGGTAGTCCAGGCTGGCCTCAAACTCACAGAGATCCGCCTGGCTCTGCCTCCCGAGTGCTGGGATTAAAGGCGTGCGCCGCCACCGCCCGGCTATTTAAAGCATTTTTTAAAGACAGCAAAGAAGAAAATAGGAGACATTGGACAAATAAAAAAAGGAGAATATAGGATTTAAAACCTAAATATAACAGAAATTTAGAAAAACGTAAATATACTAAATATTCAAGTTTTAAAAAACTAGGGTATTATCTTGACTTAAAGAAGTCTAACTATTTTTTAGAGACAGCCTTAAAGCCCAGGGACAGAAAAGTTTGCAAATACTTTGGAAAAACTTGGGGAAAGACACTAGACAAATACAACGGTCAATGAAATCAAAGCTGTGATAGATACATTGGCATTAGATTAAAGACTAGGGGCTAGAATGTAGCTCAAGGATAGAGTATTTGCCTAACATGTGTTAAGCCCTAGCTTCAATCCCCAGCACAAATCGCACACACACACACACACACACACACACGCACGCACGCACGCACGCACGCACGCACGCACGCACGCACGCACACAGGCACACATACAAATTAAAGAGAAAAGAACTAGAAAATTCAAAGAGACTTAAGGAGGCAGCACCTCCCCTCCCCCTTGTCCCCAACAACCAGGAAGCCCACCCGTCCTGGAGCTGGCCTGTGTTGTAGCTTCCACTGCAGCAAGGGCTTGAGAAGCCCTGTAACAGCTGCCCACAGGCATCATCCATTCTTCCTGGAGTGGCATTGGGCAATACTGCTGTTCCAGCTGCTGCATAGACAGACCTATATCCTTCTGTCTCACAGGTATGGGAACTAACTCTGTTTCATGGCCATCATTGTAGCCATTGTTTCCACACTCCAGTTCCAAAAGATAATTCTGCAATGTTTTGTTTGGTTCCTATAAAGACAGTGTGCAGGGAACTCCTTCCAGAATTGGCTCTGCCCTCCCAGGCCAATTGACCAGTTTTCACCTTGGTGAACAGCTCAGACCATGACGGCTGAAGGAACTACAGCAGTTAGGGGAACAGGTGGAAGGATCAGAAAGCAGTGAGAAAAATGCTTGTGAAGCACGTAACAGAACCAGCCAAGAGTTAAGGAGCTGTTGGAATGTCTGCTGACGATGCACTGCGTGAAGGTGCCAGTGCTTGTCCTGGACACACCCTTGCCAGCCAAAGCACCCTGAAGGACCTAACATCTTTTTTCTTCTTTTCATGCTGCCAGCCATGTACTCAAGTGGCAAAACCGAAGTTTCTTCTCCTGCTGTTTCCATTGTTTTCAACAGTACCAAAGACGGTGAAGACGCCCACACTGGACTGGTGAAAGGCAAGGACAGACAGTTCAGGGGAGTGACTTGACACCGAAGAAAGAAGTCCCTGGGTTTAATAATGGAAGATTGGGCTTTCCTGAGTGTAATTTTCACCCGTCCACAAGTAACAAATCAGTTGAAAAGAAAATTGTCAGAAAGCCTTTCTTCTGAAACAAAACTCCGGTTGTCCCTACGGCTCAGCCTACCTCTAAGCCTATCAAGTAGCGTTCCATCCCAGGAACACATGGTGGAAGTGGAGAATCAACTCCTGCAAGTCATTCTCTGACCTCTGACCTCCACACACTTGGCAGGGCATATGTACCCACACCCACACAAACAAATAAGTAATTGTAAATAAATTAACTAAAATAAAACAAAACTGTTGCAGTTGTATTCAGAAGCCACTGAGGCCTTTCTAAACGGAATAACCCCCAAAGACTTCCAAGAACTTCATAAGCAAACAGAGAAGAAAAGGACCATCGTTGGCAGAGAACTGATTGTTCCATTATTTGTTACAGGAGGAAGACATTTCTGCCATCCATTTTGAAGATAATGAAGAACTGAGATAAGCGCTGTGATCTATGAAGATGTGCACCACGGGTTCAGAATATTTTTGTTATCACCTATGGGCAGATTCCATCCTGGCTGAATCTTGACAATCCTAGAGTGACAATAGTAACACATGCCAGGGGGGGGTTTCAAAATTTAGCCCACTTGCCAGCTTTCAGTTCACCTGCTATTCAAAGTCACAGCCGTCATATCCAACGACTGTCACCCACGCTCGTTTAGCTGACAGTCAAAAAGCAGTCTGGCTCTCAGGACCACTCCCTACGCCCCGAGGTCCAGATGGCGGCCAGTGTGGGTGATGGGCACAGCACAGATTGGTCTTCTCAGTATAGCACGGTGCCTGGGGCCAGCAGAGAGAATGGCATGGAGATTCCCAGGCACAAGGACCCAGAGTGGCAGAAAGGCCGCCAGGCGCTGGCCAGCCAGCATCAGCAAAGCAGAGGCTGCCAGCCGCTCCAAAGCCAGCAGCAGTGGGCCTGTGGCCAGTGCACAATATGTCTCTCAGGCAGAAGACTTAGCTTTACAACGGTAGCAGCAATACAACTATGGCTATCTTTACAGCTACCACTACCCCATGAGCATGTACCAGAGCTACAGCTCCCCCTCCAAGTATGGGGTGGCCAGCTCCTGAGGCTCAGCTACTGCCCAGCAGCAACATGTTGGCTTCCTAGCACCAGGGACTCTGAACCAGCCTCCAGTCCCTGGCATGGAGGGGAGTATGGCCTACTAGGCTTTCCCTCAGCAGATACCTGAAGCCCAACCCCCTCAGCCCTCAAAGCCTCAGCATAGGACACATGGTCAAAGCAATGGCCCTCAGCCTGGAACAGCCCCAGCCACTCAGCACAGTCAGGCAGGGGCACCTATAGGGCCACGCAGCTACAGAAAGCTTGCCATGGCCAAGGAGGGTCAGCAGCTGTGGACCCACGTAAAGCCAGCCCCTTGAACTGGAGGTCTCAAGTTCAACGTCCAGAAGCGGCTCTTCGCTGTCACCAAGCAGAACTTCAGCTCCAATGCAGAGGGTCAACAAAGCAACAAACCTCCAGCCCAACTCCGAGAAAGCTCAGAACTACAGTGGTCCTTCTGGCTGGGCGGGGCCGGGGGGAGCTGTCAGGGAAACCGGATGATTGGCCGCAGGATATGAAGGAATATGTGGAGCCGTGCTTCACCACCTGTGAGTCAGCCAAGGACAAGGACCGGACAGAGAAGCTGCTCAGAGAACTGCTACAGGCCCAGCTCCAGGGTGGCTCTGCCTATACCATCGACTGGAACCATGAGCCTCTGCCTGGGCTGCCCAGAGAGCACGTGACTGAGAGGCCCAAGAAGAAGCAATGGGAGGCCTCTAGCAGCTCTCACCCTCCGGGAAGGGTAGGCTTCCAATCCCAGCGAGGGACACCTGGGGCTGGCGGTTGCTGGCTGAGCCCGGGGTAGCAGCTTTGCCAAGTTTGGCAACCGTAGCATCTTCATGGAATACAACAGCTCTTCCTCCAGCATGGATTCCTGCTCCTGCTCTTCATCCATGTCCCCCAACTGCCACTTCTGAGGAAGTTAAGTGATTCCCACTCAGTCTCTGACAGCTCCTATTCAGGGAATGAGTGTCACCCTGTAGGCCACAGGAACCCATCCCCGAAGGGTCGGGGTGGTCGCAGGGTCCACATGGATGGGGTTGAGGCAGGGAACAGCGCAGAAAGAGACACGACCTAGCTCTCAGCAATCACACCATAAGAAGAAGGCAGCACTGGAGGACCCAGGGCGTGAGCTTAAGAAGCAAAAGAAGACAGCCCACTTCCAGCATGGGCACTCACGCCGCCTGCGCCTTGAACCTTTGGTGCTGCAGATGAGTAACCTGGAAAGCAGTGAAGCTGACCCTGACTGGCAGGAGCCTCAGATTGTGAGCACCTCTCCTGACATCACAAAGCACTGTCTGCATCTCACCAGTGCCCCACACCCAACAACTATGTGACCTGTGACTGTTTTGAAGAAGTCTCTGAATGGTCAAGTCCCACAGGAAGGAGAAGCAGGACTATGTCTTTGCCGGTGAGCAGATGAAGTCCATTTGGCAGGACCTAAGGATGCAAGGAATCCTCACCAAGTTCACTATGGAGGTGTATGAGATGTATGCCCCCATTGCCTTGGAGAAGGGTGACCATGAAGAATTCAACCAGTGCCAGACACAGTTCAAGTCACTGTATGTGGAAAACTTGGCGGGTAATGTGAGTGAATGTACTCTATACCAAATCTTCGACTACATCTTTGCCGAGAACTCTGGCTACAGCACTATGGAGCTGGCATACCTCATGGGGAGCTGAAAACAGACCCCTGTGTGTCCCATGCATTGGCACTGAGGGCAGCCTGGACCCTAGGCAACTACCATCGCTTCTTCTGGATCTATTGCCATGCACCTTGTATGTCTGGCTGCCTTGTGGACAAGTTTGCAGACCAGGAGCTCAGGCCACCCTAAAGGTCATGATGAAAACCTGCCCTGCACTGTCTGTCTCCTACCTGCAGGCCTAGCTGCCCTTCTAAGGCTAGTAGATGCATGCTGGTCCTTCCTAGAGCCCTTGGGCCTGTCCTACACGGGCCCAGACAATTCCAGCATGGACTGCAGCCTCAGCCTGGCACGCTGCCAGCCTTCTCAGCTCCCATCAAGAAGGATGGGATTAGGACTGTGGCCCCGAGCCTCCTTTGTGGATTTCGTTTTTGAGCCATGGACATGGCTTGTAAATTAATTTATGGGGAGTAGGCTCCAGGAAGAGCCAGCATCCCTAACACTGTTTCCCACCCAGGATCTGTGCAGAGATTTTCCTACGTTTTTACTTTTTGTCTCAGAGGGGATAATTGGGAGTGTAGTGGAAGAGAATGGGGTGGGGCCTCCAGGTTCTGTGTTCACCTCTCATCTCCACTAATGCTGTCTCAGTGTTTTTTTTTCTCTCTCTCTTTCGAGCTCGTACTCCAGCACCTGACCTTGCGTGCTGGCCCATCCCATGCTGGGGGGCCAGCAGAAGACAGGCCTTCCAGCCCGCACCCGCCTGCAGCGGGGCACCAGCCAGCCACATCTATTGCCTCGTCTGCCTCTTCAAAGACTCTTGTTGTCCAGCCATTGGGGCCTCAGTGCTCCGAGTGAGGGAAGCTCCTTAAAGACTATGCCCCACCCCAGAAATGCAGCCAGCCAGATCAGCGCAACACTGCACTGAGGCCTCCAGGGCCTTCGCAGGACCATGCCGGCCCGGCTACCTCGTCCTCCTCCAGTTGTATTATCTCCGTGTCCCTTCCTCCCTCGGCCCCAATGTTTCTTCTGATTTTTTTTCCTTCCCTCCTCTTCCTTTTCCCTCCCTGCTCCCTGGTTCAACATGGGTAAAATAGCTACCCTCCCTTCCTTCCTCCCCTCTGCCTTGATGGATCACCAGCTCGGGTCACGTTTCCTTCTCTTTTCTCTCTCTCTCTGTGTGTGTGTGTGTGTGTGTGTGTGTGTGTGTGTGTGTGTGTGTGTTTAAGTTATTTTTCTTCTTTCCTCTCTTTTCTTTTCAGCCCTCTCCCCTCTTCTGCCATATAACTGGAGGATGTGCTAGAGGCTGTAAACAGCTGGACTGTCAGGCTGCTTTTTTTCCAGATGCCACCTCCGCCCCACCTCTCCCCTCCGCTCACTTCATTCTCCTTGAACATTGAGTACAGTACATGTTGAAAGCTTGAAACCAAAATTAGAGAGGACGGAGGGAAGGAGAGAGAAAATAAGGCTATTTCAATAAGATTTGTGAAAATTTGGTATGGTGATTTCTCTGGTAACAGTAGAGAGAGTCACCAGAGTGAGTCTCTGGGGACAGAGGTATCAGAAATATTGGTATTAGACAGACTTGGCAGTTTCAGAAAGAATAAACAGTGTTTCTTATTGTAACCAAGAACATGAAGATTCCTGGTTCACTGTGGGTTTGATGATGGTGATAGTGGGCAAGAACGTTTGCATGAACTGTAGAAAGTAACTCATCTCCCAAACCAGACCCACTATGTAATCCCAAATGCAAGTTCTTTTCTTATTTCAGCTTTCCACAAATAGCCAAAAGAGGAATTGAAGGTGCCGTCAATGGCAGTCCAATAATCCAACAGGATTCTGCCAATAAGTGGTGAACTATCTCCCTCCTAATGTACAGTGGAATGAATACAACCACAAGACATTTTCATGTCACATTTCAAAGCACAGATGATGAAGAGTTCAAAATTCAGATAACAGTGGAGGTGGGTACCGGGAGGCACCGAAACTGAATTCTACAACCCAGAAACCTTGTTTTAAAAGTTGGTCAGCCCCATAACACTTCTTCTAGAGGCAAAAATCCCTCTCAGGATGTTTTCATTGAAAAACACTTCATAAAGGCATGCTGTTAACATGACAGGGAGAGTCCCAGAGGAGGTGAAAAGTCCCCCTGGTAAATGTTTAACTCCTTCCAAAAGAGGCTTGAGTCTCAGCAACTTGTACCTGAAACTGGAACATGAAGAAATCACTTTGAAGGGTTACAATCTACACAAGTCAGGCTTTGCTAAGGTCATTTCTAATGAACTTATAAGGTACTAAAGTAAAAAAAAAAAAAAAACAAATTCATGACTTCCTGAGATAAATTACAAGTTGGAGACCCTACTGGACAAACCAGTTTACAAAACCCAAGCAATGTTGGAGCTTCTCAAAGATTAAAGGCCAGCATTTCCAGCAGCGACAATAAAAGTCTATGGGCACTAACCAGGACCAGAACTCACAGCTGATTTTTGGAAACCAAAGCAAGATTGAAATTAAAAATTAGCCGGGCAGTGGTGGCGTACGCCTTTAATCCCAGCACTCGGGAGGTGGATCTCCAGGTGGATCTCCGTGAGTTTGAGGCCAGCCTGGAAAAAAAAAAAAAGAGAGAGAGAGAGAAAAAGAAATTAGAAATTAAGACCCAAAGTGTGGTGGGCCAGGGTGTATCAATAGAAAGGTGTTTCTAAATTGGGAATCGATCTACCTCAAGACCCAGCCATACCACTCTTGGGCATATACCCAAGGAATGCTCAATCATACCACAAAGATACATGCTCAGCTTTGTTCATAGCAGCACTATTTGTAATAGCCAGAACCTGGAAACAACCTAGATGTCCCTCAACTGAAGAATGGATAAAGAAAATGTGGTACATATACACAATGGAGTACTACTCAGCAGAGCAAAACAATGACAGCATGAAACTTGCAGGCAAATGGATGGAACTAGAAAATATCATCCTGAGTGAGGTAACCCAAACCCAGAAGGGCAAACATGGTATGTACTCACTCATAAGTGGATACTAGATATAAAGCAAAGAACAATCAGACTGCAACCCACAGAACCAGGGAGGCTATATAGCAGGGGGGACCCTAGGATAACTGTGGCTTATAGTGAGTTTTGGTTTTACTCAATTACTGGGCAAGCCTCAATCAAACATTTCACTATTAGGATAAGAATTTATACTGTATCAAGCTGATAATAGAAAAATAAATAAATAAATTTTTTAAAAAAGAAAGGTGTTTCTAATTATTCCACCTGAAAGCCACATGGAAAAGTAAAACTCATAGTGGAAGGAGGGGAGAAAAACAGCAAGGGGAGAAAGGCTGAGGATCATCTAGCTACTAAGGAAGTAGTAACTGGATGGTCACAACATATGCTAAGTGTCCTGGGCTTTTTGCTCGGGGGAGAAAGAGTATTTCCATGGTGTTCTTGAAGACAGATCACTGAAGATGCAATTGACACACTTTACTTAGAGCAAACATGTTAGAAGACAACTAAAAAGCATTTTCAGATTCCCTGGAATATGTAAATAAAATTCTTTTTTTGTTTGTTTGTTTTGTTTTTCCAGACAGGGTTTCTCTGTGTAGTTTTGGTGCCTGTCCTGGATCTTGCTCTGTAGACCAGGCTGGCCTTGAACTCACAGAGATCCACCTGGCTCTGCCTCCCGAGTTCTGGGATTAAAGGCATACACCAACATCGCCCGGCGTAAATAAAACTCTTAATAGCAAGTTTGGATTCAGATCTCAGAAAGTCCTTCCACAGATGTCTCATATGACTAAACTATTGTGCAAGAACTGCAAGACATGTTCCCTGAAGAATTTGATACTATTTCATTTCACAAAGTGTGTGATTCTGAGGACATGCAGTTTCCTTTCTTATTTGTATTACCTCATAAGTGTGGTCCAATGACTGGATGTCTCACGTATTCTTAGTTAGGTTCCTACTGACCAAAAGCATCTTAAGCAGGAAAGGGTTTATTTCCGCTTACAACTCTCAGGTTCCACTCCATCACTGAGGGAAGTCAGGACAGGAACTCAAGCAGGGAAGGAACCAGGAGGCAGGAGCTGATGTAGAGTCTATGGAGGGATGCTGCTTACTGGCTTGCTCCTCATGTCTTGCTTTCTTATATACTCCAGGAACACCTAACTAGGGATGGCACTAGCCACATCAATCATCAATTAAGAAAATGCACTACAAACTTGCATATAGGTAAATCTTATAGAGGCATCTTCTTTGTCTTTTTTTCATTTTTCTTTATTAAGAAAACAGATCCCACCTCCTCCCTCCTCCCACCCCCTAGCTCTCTCTCCCAAGCCACCCCGCATCCCCACATCCCCCAAATCGAGGTCTCCCATGGGGAGTCAGCAGAGCCCAGCACACTGAGCCTAGGCAGGTCCAAGCCCCTTCCCACTGCACCAAGGCTGTGCAAGGTGTCACACCACAGGCACCAGATTCCCAGAAGCCTGCCCATGCACCAGGGACAGATCCTGATCCCCCTGCCTGGGTATCCCCCAAACAGTTCAAGCCAAACAACCGTCTTCCGTATCCAGAGGGCCTAGTCCAGTCCCATGGGGGCTCCACAGCCACCAGTCCACAGTTCTTGAGGTTCCACTAGTGTTGCCGGTCATCTCTGCACGTTAGAGGCATTTCCTTAATGAATGTCCCTCTTCCCAAATGACTCTAGCTTGTGTCAAGTTAACACAAAACTAACCGGGACACAAGTCTTTAATGAAATTGATACAAACCAAGCTGATATCTTGTCTGACAGGAAATCTAAACACTGGCTACCAGAATTCATGACTGGCCTTTAAGTTTACAGTATTAAACAAAGTCTGGAACACAGGTTAATAAATGACACAAAAAGGATGCCAGGTAGCAGTGACACATGCCTTTAAACCCAGCACTTGGGAGGCAGAGCCAGGCAGACCTCTGTGAGTTCAAGGCCAGCCTGATCTACAGAACAAGATCCAGGACAGGCACCAAAACTACACAGAGGAACATAAATAAATAAATAAATAAATAAATAAATAAATAAATAAATAAATAAATAAATAAATAAACAAATAGTACAAAAATGCTTCCTGCTGATATAACTCACCTAAATGATACTCCATGGCATCTGGAAACATACAGATCTCACCATGCAGTTGGGGCCTGCCTGGAATTCACTATGTAGGCCAGGCTGGCCTTGAACTCACAGAAATCCACTTGTTTCTGCTTAAAGGCATGTGCCATCATGCCATCTCTAAATATTTTTTAAATATTTTTTTAAGATTTATTTATTATGTATACAGTGTTCTGTCGGCATGTATGCCTGCAGACCAGAAAAGGGCATCAGATCTCATTGCAGATGGTTGTGAGCCACCATGGGGTTGCTGGGAATTGAACTCAGAACCTTTGTAAGAGCAGCCAGCGCTCTTAACCACTGAGCCATCTCTCGAACCCATCTAAATATTTTTAATGATTAATAATGATAATTCTCACGTGGCTGGCCAGTTACATAACATTAGAAAAAGTTCTGAAGTTTGTTTGTCTGAATGACAAGATTGACCATAATCATAAATATGCCTAGACAGTGAAAGCCATTCTCAGGGACAAGTGTCCAGCTCAGTCTCTACCAAGAGAATATTAAAACCATTTCCTTCATGAGCTTCAGAGTAGAGGATGTATTGAGACAAAATCGGGGCCGGGTGGGGAGGGGGGTATCTTCCTACTGTGTAGTAGTGGAACTGATTTCTTTAGTTGCTCCAAAGTGGAAGATGCTTCCCAGGATTAGGATATACAAAGAAGTTGGTCCCAATTCAATAGGTATAGAAGATCATTTGAAAATGCTCAACTTGAAGCTCTTAAGAGAGTTGGTGTTACATAACCATTTCCTCAAGATTAAAACATTCCATCCCACAGGGAAGATTCTTAAGCAGGAAAAGGTAAACAATGCAAAATAGCTTCAGGAAGTCCCTGAAACTGAGCAGATTCACTAGGCCTCTCTGTGCCAGAGTAAGCAATAAAAGCTGAATCTCCCTCAGATCCAGCAGAGCCAAGCTGCAGAGAGGACTCTCAGACCAGACCAGCTGCCTGGAAGAAACAGAAGCCAGCTAAGCTGCTTGGAAGAGAATTAGACCAACTGAGGTACCTGCAAAGGACACACTCAACCTGTTGAGCTGCCTGTAAGCTGTGGAGTGTGTTCCAGGTTCCCAGCTTTTGTGAGCTGTCACCCATGATGGGGTGGAGATTGGTGATGCAGCTGTCTTTGAGTCATTTCTGCTCCTGTAAGTGACCCCCCCCAAAAAAAAACCCTCATTGGTTCACCAAATTATACTTTGGTGGTATCTGTACTTTGGTCAGTCATGGGTTCTCTAACTGGGGTGAGTAGATGTGTGTGTTGTGTCGCCACAGGAAAAGCTTTGTCCCACAACAGTTGGGAAAGAAAGTGTAATTGAATATGTGTGATAAGAAAGCAGAAGTGGGAGGAATAACTGGAGGTAGATAGATCAATGGAAAGGGCAGTAGAGGAGAAATTAAATGAAAATAAAGTATAATCACACACACAATGATGAAACTCATTACTTGGTATGCTAACTTAAAATCTTTTAAAAGAGGGTCAAAAGAAGATAACAATGGTGTTTTGAATTGAACATCATACACACACACAAAAAAAAAAAAAAAAACCACACTTAAGGATTGTGAACAGTCTTTCAAAAAGGAAAAATCCAAAACTTCAGCATTTGCTGAGAATCTAAAATGTGTATTCATAGTAAAGTGCTTGCTATGCAAGCTTGAGAGCCTGAATTTGGACCCTAAGTCCCCACATGAAAGGCTGAGTATGGAAAAACACGCCTGTAATCCCAGCACTGGGGAGGTGGAGACAGATGGATCCTTGGGGCTTGCTGGCCAGCCAGCCCATTTGGTGGGCCCTAGAATCAGTGAGAGACAGTCTCTCAAATAAGGGAGAGAGTGAAAGAGGAAGACATTTGATTGTCAATCTTTGGCTTCTACACTTATACACACATGCATGTACTACACAAAAGATACAGATTTATAAGGAAGGAATTTGATGATAAGCCATCGCTTGAAGAAGGGAAGTCATGCTTTTCTGTGACTTAAATATAGTGCACTGGCCAGGAACTTTCTAATTAACACACTGAAATCATATATGTTGAACAACCCCAAGCAGATTTTACTTTGAAAGCATTTGTTCAAGGGCCTGGTACTTACTATTTATTAAAAGCCTTACTGACAAGCTACAAGCTTCCCACTGCAACAATTATAAACTAATATAGAACCCAGGCCATTTTAGGAGCAATGACTGAGAGACCCTAGTCTTTGTGTTCCAGAGGGTTTAGTTACAGTTTTTTAATTTTGTTTTCCTTTTTATCCATTTCCTTTTTCAAAAATTAATTTTAATAAGCATACAAAATAATGAGTTTCTTTGTGATGTTTTTATACATATGTATCACCATACTTTGCTCATATTTGCTTTGCATTACCCTCAAATGTCTGTCCCTACTAGTTCCCTTCCTAGCCCTAATTCTCCTTCCTCCTTCAAATTAGTCCCCCTACTGCCTTCATGTTATATTCAATTTCCCGTGTTTAAAATAAGTATCTACTGAGTTCACTAGTTATTCTTCTGCAAATAATCAGGATGTTCATACATGTTTTGTAGATGCTGTTTAAATAATGCACTGATGCCACCTATCAACAATATCTAAATTACAGATCTTATTAACATTTAAGTGGTCTCAAACCACTAATAACTACTGACATTGGAAACACTCTGTGCTGTTTCACTGTAGTCCCTAAGCATACTGTGATTTCACATGTGGGCCTAATTACCAAGGAGTAGAGTTAAGTAGCAGTGCAGCTTTCCAGATGAAATTGATTTGGAAATGTACATATTCAAACAAAAGCGCCTCATTTGAGGAGTGAATCATGCTGCTGGCACTGGTCCATTACTGCAGCGTCCAGTTTAATATGCATAAGGATATGCCAGTAGTATTCTCTTACAGTTGGATTTGCACAGAAAAGGGGTCAACAATCTTTTTCTACATAAAACCAGATAATAAATAATTTTAAGGCATATGTGCCTCTGTCACATATTTTTTATTGTTGTTTAGTTGTTTTTTAAACATCCCATTAAAATATAACCCTATACAAAAATAGAACAACAACCAGATTTTGTCTACAGGACGTCACTGGCAGGCCACTGAAAATTGACATTCTTTTAATGTCTGGGTAAATCATGACATTCAGCCACGCTTTGGTATATATACATCATTGTACAGTGTCTTGAATAACTGATTATTCAATGATTATTGAGTGATTATTTTTAAATTATTCAATGATTATTAAACCACGAGTCCTTTTTAAACCCTAAGAGGTAGTTTAGATCATGATCTTAATACTATTCTTCCCAAATGGCCCACATATGTAAAAAGAAGAACTAGAAATGTGAATGCTGTGTGCTGTGAGAATTATGTGTTTAAAAAACAGAAATCTTTTGTTGCTGTTTTTGTTTGAGACAGCATGTCTCTGTGCATCTCTGGCTGTCCTAGAATTCACTATGTAGACCAGTCTGGTCTCAAACTCACATATCTGCCTGCCCTTGCCTCCCAAGTGCCGGGAATAAAGGTGTCTGCCATTACGCCCAGCAAAAACAGAAGTCCTGTAAGAAGTTACATTCATCTGGAAAAATGGTTGCTATTCATAAAATTTCAATTAATTATAAAAAAAATAAACAATCCTAATCCTAACTGTATTCAGTTACAACTCTGAAATATGTGAAGGGAAAATTAACAGTATTACAAGTAGAAACATAACTTACCTCCATATTAAGAGATTTTCTTGGAAATTGACAGATGGAAGTAGACAAAACAGTCAGTAATGATGCAGAAAATTAGGACAAGCTTTTTCTGGTGGATATATCTATAAACCACTATACCTAGCAACTAGAAAACAAACATCCTTTGAAAGAACACATGAACAAGGTCACAGGTGTTCATTTATGAAAGTACCAAACCAAAGGAACAAATGGGGCCACGTTGATTGAACGCTCCACTTGCCAAATTACTTATGAAGCATGGTACTGCATCCACCTGAAAAACAGCTTATTTTTCTAATCTACACAAAGGCACTGCGTCATCTATTGTTGGCCCAGCACAGGGAACATTTATGAAAACCATCAACTAGACACAATAAAGCCTGGGTCAGCACAATTCAAAGAATCACTCTCATTCAAATCATAATCTTCTGACCTTGATGCAACTAAACTGGAAACCAATAATAAAATGATAAATAAAATGTCCATCTTTGGAAACTTAAAAACATCCTTTGAAATAAACCACAGCTCAGGGAAAATTCACACTAAAAAGATAAAATAACACCAAAACTATTGAAAATATTCTACCTCAACAACTAATGAAAGCCTCAAAGCTAAAGTGGAATTCAAAGATAAAACTGTGCATGTAAATTTTATTGTTATTAAAAAATAACATTGAAAATTTAAAAACTAAGCATCCAACTTAAAAAGTTCCAAATACAAAAGCCTGGCATGATGGTTTATACCTGTCATCCTAGAACATGGGACTCTGAAAGAGGAGAATTGCTGAGTTCAAGGCTAACCTAACATATATAGTGAGTTTCAGTGTCTCAAAAAATGGTCCAGTGTTAAGGATGTAATTCAGTTTGTAGAATGGGTGCCTAGCATTCAAAAGGCAATAGATTCAGTCCCCAGCAATGCTCAGACTGGGCATGGTGACATATGCTTCTGATCCTAGCACTCAGGGAAGTAGAAGCCAAGGATCAGGAGTTCAAACTTGTCCTCTACTATACAGTGACTTCAAGGCCAGCCTGCTCTCGCTCTCTCTTTCTGTTTCTCTCTGTCTCTGTCTCTGTCTCTGTCTCTGTCTCTGTCTCTGTCTCTCTTTCTCTCTCTCTCTCTCTCTCTCTCTCTCTCTCTCTCTCTCACACACACACACACACACACACACACACACACACACACACACACACAAATTAACCATTGCGACCACCACACTCAGCACTGTGACTCCTGTCTGCCTGTTAATGCAACACTCTGAGAAGTATAAAATGGTCTAGGATCAGGGCTAGTGCCTAAAACAGTACATTCCCAATATCTCCCTTTATTGCTAGAACCTTATAATTCACTGATACCTATATGTAAAGCTGGAAAAGTAATATTTCTTTACTGGGAAGGATCACTCTATAGGGCTGGAGAAATGGCTCAGTGGTTAAGAGCAAGTATTGCTCTTGCAGAGATTCCAAGTTCAGTGGCTCACAGCTCTGTTTCTCCAACTCCAGGATATCTGACACCCTCTTCTGGCCTACACAGGTACACATACCCCTACACATATACACATACCCCTGCACAGACATACATGTACACAGAATTTAATTTTTTAAAAAAAAACTAAGTCTTTTTAGAAAAGGATCATTCATCCCCCTTGAATCTTGAACCCATATATTCTGGATACAAAAGGAATAATGAGTTATATTAGCCTATACTTTAAAATACTTACAAGGGGAACTGGAGAGGATGTTCAATGGCTAAGAGCTCTTGCTGCTCTTCTAAAGTCCCCAGGTTTGGTTCTCAGGACTTACAACCACCCATGACTCCAGCTCCCAGGGATCTGATATCCTGTTCTGGGTTCTGTTGGCATCCACACACATGGCACATACACATTCACATAAACAACAATGAATGGTAGCTATTAAAAGTATTTCCAAGGTTCTTTGGGAAAATACCCTAAACTTGCTAGTTACAGTCTTCTTTTTGGAAGGGGGATGAGTTCGAGACATGGTTTCTCAGTGTAGCCCTGGCTGTCCTGGAACTGGCCCTGTAGACCAGGCTGGCCTCAAACTCACAGAGGTCTGCCTGCCTCTGCCTCCCTAGTGCTGGGACTAGTTGCAGTCTTCTAGTTGGTGCCATAACTGTGCTTCCAGCAGGAAATGTCCCTATTCTATCAAGCCACATTCTTCTGGTTGATAGAATGCTGCATAGAAACCAACAAATTCTACAGGGATTGGCCTACCACAACATGTCCTCCATCCTAAAAATGAATTGTGAGTGGCAACATTAGAAAGGACTACCATGGTGAGGAATAAAATATTGTGAGTCCACAGGATGATACCAGCAGAAGCATTACTAATATGGAGAGCAAATCCATATTCAAAGCATGTTTCTCGTTCTGTGAAGACATTTAGAACCTACTACATGGTGGAAGAGTTCTAGTATAACCAACTTCCCACTAGGAGACTGACTACCTGCTCCCCCTGAAGAATGGAGCTCTTCTGGTGTTTCAGTGTTTGGTCTCTGCTGATAAGCAGGCTGCCTATTCAACAGTGGCAGTGGACAGATCCGCTTCCATGAGGGAAAAAATGCTATTGAGCCCACACATAGGCCCCACTTCAACAGTCTCTAGCTTTATTCCTGTGCTTTCTGAGCAAGCCCTAGGGTAGCTGAGGAAAGATGTCACTAAAATCTTTCAAATGAGTCATTAGATTACAGGGGCCTCCTCCACAGCAGATACACTTTGGAGACAATTATATCTTCACAGTGGGGCCCATTCTAGAGGTCTGTGCATGTATTTCTCTGCTGGGCCTCCTTATCATCAAATGCCTATTTTGTTTTTCCTCATTCTTCTGCAGCCACCTAGTTAGTCTCTGCATAGGAATAAGTGCAGAGTAGTTGACTTTCTTTCTTTCTTTCTTTCTTTCTTTCTTTCTTTCTTTCTTTCTTTCTTTCTTTCTTTCTTTCTTTCCTTCTTTCCTTATTTCTTTCTTTCTCTCAACTGGGTCTCTTTGTGTAGTCCTGGCTGTACTGAGACTCTCTGTGCAGTCCACACTGTCCTGGAACTCAGAGATAACCTCCTGCCTCTGCCCTTGCCTCCCAAGTGCTCAGATATGAGCTATTACACATCAAGCTAGTTTGTTTCTTTTTCCTCTAAAAGAGAATCAGACTTGTTACTTGGGAAGATTTGGGGATTTGAGTGTATGCTTCTCTTTTTGTATTTTCATCATTAATTGTATGGGTTTGCTGAGTAATGAGGCCCAAGGAACACAACTGTCTGCATTGCAGTCCAGATTTGTCACTGAGCCATTTCTTCAGATACCACTCAAAATTGGCCTTCTAAGAGTCTACCCAGGAAGTGGTCAAAGCAATTACCTAAATATAATATATATTACCTTCTAAACTCTAGAGGCCACTGAAGATGGATTTATTTGTGGTGATTGATTCACAAGAAAACAACTTGACTTTAGTGTGTTTGTTCATTTATTTATTCATGTTTCCCAGGCTGACCTCAATCTTCCTATGTCGCCGAGGACGACTCTGAACTCTTGATGCTCCTGTCTTTATCTCCCAAGTGCTAGAACTCTAGGTGAGCACCAACACACTTAGTTGGTGTGGTGCTTTGATTATAATCCAGAGCCTCATACATGCTGGACAAGCATTCTGCCAAGCAAAAACCCAAACCCTTGAAATGATTTTTAAAAGGACATGTCTTAACATGCTCCAAATGGCTTGGCCATCTATAAACAGCCATGTAACAGACACTTGAGCTTTCATGGGTTTATCTTCTATCCTTTGTGCATAAAGCATCTAGTGTGCTTCATCCTGCCTATTCAGTGTAATCATTAGAATAATGCTATCATCACGTGGTGAGATAAAAAAGACAACCAACTTCTTTCTGGAATAGATTATGACAGCAGATAATACTGAGGTTAGAGAATAAGAGTAAACATTTTTATTTTCTTTTTTATCGTTTTTTTAGATTTATTTTATTTTATGCATATGGGTGTTTTTGCCTGCATATATGCATATGCACCACATGAGTGCATACCTGGTGCTGTAGATGTCAGAAGAAGGTATCAATCCCCCTAAAACTGTTACAAATGTTTGTGATCCCCCACGTGGGTGCTAGCAACTGCAGCCACATCTGCCATAAGAGCAGTAAGTACTCTTAACCTCTGAGCCATTTCTACAGCCCCCAACATTTTTTATTTTCTGCCACATAGCTCCACATCCAGAAAGGCAAGTAGATTTTGATATTTGCTAAGGCAACATATACCAAATGCTGTATTAATGTTTTTGTTCAGTAAAGATATAACCTTGGGAAGCTAGAGAGGTAGTTCAGTGATTAAGAACACTTGCTGCTTTTGCAGACCACCTGGGTTTGGTTCCTAGAATACATGTTGAAGAGCTCACAACTATCTGTAACTCCAACTCCAAGGAATCTAGTGCTCTCTTTTGGCTTCCAAGGGCATCCACACGGACATACACCTACACACACACACACACACACAAACACAAACACAAACACAAACACACATGCACATACATATAAATAAAAAATAAAGGCTAGGTGTAGTGGCACACCCCATTAATCCTAGCATTCAGGAGGCAGGGTTTAGCAGATAGCTGTAAGTCCAAAGCCGCCTGGTCTACATAGTGAGTTCTAGACCAGCCAGTGTTATATAGTGAGATCCTGTCTCAAAAAAGAAACAAATTTCTGCCGGGCAGTGGTGACGCATGCTTTTAATCCCAGCACTCAGGAGGCATAGCCAGGCGGATCTCTGTGAGTTCGAGACCAGCCTGGTCTACAGAGTGAGATCCAGGACAAGCACCAAAACTATACAGAGAAACCTTGACTCAAAAAAGAAAGAAAGAAAGAAATTTCTAAAATACACATAAGACATTAGCTTGGGGATCACAGTTCTGATTGGCAACACCAGCACCTGATCAACTAACGATAATTCATAGTCATCTATCAAAATCTTACAGCTTTTTCCATAGATTAAAAAAGGTAAAGGGGAGGTTGTGGTTGAAGTCATTGCATTTCCATGTTTTAAGTTCTTGGTTATGGCTGTACTTATTTTGATTGCTCCTGGGATTCAGTATTGATTCAGTATGAAGGATGAAGGGAGGGAGAGGCAAAGTTGCAGAGGTTATTTCTCTCTATAAAACCCTCTTTCCAAGGGTCAGTGTGTCAGAAAAATAATGTGTGGTGATTCTGTTGAGATGAGTGCAAGTTTGCAGTGAAAACAACAAAGCCAAGACATCATTTCCTAGGTCCCCATTACTGAAGTAAAAAACACAGCCCTCAATCCAAATGGGATATGAAATCACTTATTCTAGGGACTGGAGAGATGGCTCAGCAGTTAAGAGCACCGGCTGCCATTCCAAAGGACCCTGGTTCAAGTCCCAGCACTCACATGGCAACTCACAACTGTCTGTAACTCTAATTCCAGGGAACCTGACACCCTTATACAGACATAGATGCAGGCAAAACACTGATGCACAGGAAATAAAAAGAAACAAATAATTTTTAATGTTTAATAAAGATTTTAAAAATGGGTATTGCTAAAATCAAACAAAGAAAATGAGATTATTTATTCTAAAGCCAATATGAGAGTGACCATGGCCAGGGAACACAGACTTAAGTTATACCAAATACTATCTTCCAACATGGTAATAGTTTCATGAAGTTTTTATAGTCACAGACCAAAGAAGATCGAAAATGAAGACATTTTTCAAATGTACTGATGGAAACATCAGGGAGGCCAGTTACAACAAAACGGTAAGCTGCTGTAGGCCTCTGTGGTGGTATTGTGTTCCCCAAAATATTGTGCACCCTAATAAACTTATCTGGGGTCAGAGAATGGAACAGCCACTAGATACAGAGGCTAGAAAATGGTGGCACTCACACCTTTAATCCTAGCATTCCAGAGGCAGAAATCCATCTGTTCAAGGATACAGCCAAGCATGGTGACTCACGCCCTTAATCCCAGAAAGCGAGCCTTTAATCCCAGGGAGTGATGATAGAAAGCAGAAAGGTATATAAGGCGTGAGAACCAGAAACTACAAGCATTTGGCTGGTTAAGCTTTTAGGCTTTGAGCAGCACAGTTCAGCTGAGACCCATTCTGGATAAGGACTCAGAGACATCCAGTCTAAGGAAACAGGATCAGCTGAGTAATTGGCAAGGTGAGGTTAGCTGTGGCTTGTTCTGTCTCTCTGATCTTCCAGTATTCACCCCAATACCTGGCTCGGGTTTGATTTTATTAATAAGAACTTTTAAGATTCATGCTACAGGCCTCAGATGTTAGCTGATGACATTCTTAGTCTTTGGATTGGTAGAAACTCGGGTATGTAAGTATACTCCAAAACCTATTTACTTAATAGTAACAAGGATCTTAGGTCACACTCATAGGTAGGTAATATGTGACTATTTAGGGGACTAAGCCTAATCTTTGGCTCTGGGAATGCAACATCCTAACTCCTTACAATCATTAAAGTTTCACCAATCAATCAGCCTTGTAGAATGTTTAACGTAGGCAGGGCTTTGGGGAGGTGACCTCAGTTAATACCCCTCTGTGAAAAACGAAAGTGTCATACTGAATATTCAAAATTAGCTTCAAAACAGGCATGGTGGTACATGTCTATAATCCCAGTAGTTGGTAGGCTAGGGTGAGATTTGGGCAAGATAAAGACCAACTTGGGCTATATAGTGAGCCTAGAACAGCTTGGGCTATGTAGTGAGATCTTATATCAAAAAAAAAAACACATAAATGGCAGTAAGAAAAAATATAGAAGAGTTAGTATCAATTCAAAGACAGGATCTGATAACTCTGAGAAGGGAGGTGTTTCTTCCTTGGTCATGGTTCTCTACTAAATGACAACAGGTCCCAATCTAAGGAAGGCCTGCAGGGTTTGTAGCACACGTGTGTATGACAGCATAGCACTAGGGCTCTTTCTCAAAGACATTCAGATTCTGTCCTCGTGTAGAGATTCCAGATTTGTAAATTGGCTTAGTAGATCTGAGAACAGTGTCTAGAAGTCTGCCAAGTACCAAGTCAGCATCTATACGGCATGAAATAACCCCTGGGGAATGCCACAGTCAACCACTGCAGTTTTTAGAGGTGAACATACTTTTGTCTTCACCCCATCACTGTGCTTGATTATGTTAATTGTGCCAACTTTAGCTCTGATACTTAAGTGCTATCACCTAGACTGTACCCTTTAGGGTTCTATGGTTTCTGCTGAAATCAGGGTGCCTAGATTCACCATGGTAACTCCCCCCGCATCATCTCCAGCTTACAGATGTTATTTTGTGCAGCTTTTCAATAACACAGATAATACTCTTACCAATGTTGAATTTTTAAGCAATATTCATTTTTTTACTTGCAGACATAAGTTGGGCATAGTTACACAGGCCTTTAGCTATCAGTAGCTCCTCACATAAGTATAGGGCCTTCAGGGCCCCTCCCCCAACCATGCTGGAATTCTGACTGGCTTGATTTTGTCTTTTTCAGAGTAATCAGAGTTGCAGTGAGTTGCTGTGTGCAATGTTATGGAATAGTCTTTTTGTACACTATGAAGATGGTATCTTTGCCAAAGCACCTTTGATTGGATTAATAAAACAGCTGACCGACCAGTAGCTAAGCAGGAAGTGCTTTGGTGGGTGCTGAAAAAAGGTACTTCCACATGGTAGAGCATGGATAAGAAACATGGTTTAATTTAATTTAATTTAAGTTGTAAGAGCTAGTTAGTAACAAGCCTAAGCTATCAGCAAAGCGTTTATAATTAATATTAAGTCTCTGTGTGGTATTTTAGGAGCTGGCTGGAGGGACAGAAAAACTCCACCTACAGTGCAACAGGTATGTCATATCCAGAAGTCAGCATTCCACAGCTCCCCTCCCTATCCACTAGCTCTTCCATTCTTTCCATACTCTCTTCCCCAATGTTCCTTCAGCCTTAGCTGGGAAGAAATTGATAAAGATGATTCAACCACAGATGAGCACTCAGTTACTCA
The DNA here is from genome assembly GCF_949786415.1 of Peromyscus eremicus. Classification (NCBI taxonomy): domain Eukaryota; kingdom Metazoa; phylum Chordata; class Mammalia; order Rodentia; family Cricetidae; genus Peromyscus; species Peromyscus eremicus. The sequence goes on from NC_081439.1 coordinate 104,008,335, forward strand.
TGCTCAGCATATTGACCAGTTTTAAGTCTCTCCATTAACCACTACCTGTCAGAACATGGCCCAAGAATAGAGTTGTGTGAGGAAAATTCTGAATGCTTGTGAGAAAACTCCAAGAAAACAAGACAAGTCTTCCAAGAGAATAAGGTCTTGTGACCTCGGTTTCTTCAAAAACATGAGATTGTTCTTGGAATGTGTTCTCATGCCCCTCTCAGGTATGGTGGATATGAGGGAGTTTACTTCAGATTATTCATCATAGTTGGCCATTGTTATTTGTTTGTATTCCTCGATGGAAAACCACATTTTTGCCATATGCAGCTTGACTGCCACATGTGGCTTGTCTGCTGTGTGTGGCTTGCCCTTGTGATTGTACACTTTACTCAGGTTCCACCACTTTTAGAGTGGTGGACAAATGGCTCCCAAATCAAGGACCTGAAGTAGGCTTTGAGAAAAGAGAGTGGAGGTGGTAAGAAGAATGGAGCAGAAACCAGGGAAGGGTTTGCTTTATGGCAAGCTTGAGTATCATATATATATTGGATATATTGGTTTTTTGAGACAGGGTTTCTCTGTGTACCTTTGGTGCCTTTCCTGGAACTCACTCTGTAGTCCAGGCTGGCCTCGAACTCACAGAGATCCACCTGCCTCTGCCTCCCGAGTGCTGGGATTAAAGGCGTGGGCCACCACCGCCCGGCTTTGAGTATCATTTTTTTAAAGAAAGAAAGAGCGCAAGTATCAAAATCACAACTGTTAGGTTGCTTGCAAGTTGTTTATGATTATTGTAATCCCTGGTTTCCAGGAGAAGGAACTTTAGTTGAAGAAGCATGTGACAAAATCCAAAAGAATATTGAAAATGTATACAAACAAGAGGAAAATATCACCATTCAATTTTGGGTCACTTGAACATTGATTCAGACTGTTATTGGAATACTCAAGGAGGATAAGGAAGATATTAATCACAAGGAAGAGATGGCTAATTCCCTGAATGAATATAAACTGGATGATCAACCCTTAAAACTGGTAAAAGAGGCAAAAAGGAGATTTTCCCCATTCAGGCAAAATTGAATGTAAACACGGCGCCACTGATAAACCATAGATAAATGCCCTTATTGGAGCCATTGCCTGAAAATGACCCTGAAGCACTGGGTGAGGAATTTGATAATCACTCTAATCTTGAATCCTCTCCACTTCCTGATGAGGATTTTGGAAAGCCTATGAAAATGGCAAATGTACAAGCTGGACAATCTAGGGCACTACAGGGAAAGGGAATGGGTTTACCAATTCCTCCCTGGCCTCATGAGCTACGCTTGCTATTTCCAGTGCAATTTCAGCAAAATTAAAATGTTCATCATGGGGAAGGGGTATGCATTTGTTATTGCAGATGGATCCACCTAAACATTATGGATTCCTTTTCAGCTGCTCTGGCCCTGGGCCATCAAGGACAGCATCACAGGGCAAGAAGATAGTGGAAGTCAGCAGAAAGATAGCGAACCTCCAACTAAAGGGCGAAAGGGAATATCGACCATATTCTCTGACTAAACCAATGCAGATCTATGGGTATAAGCCTAAATATTTTGACAATGTGACCATTGTTTAGCAAAACAACAACCGTAGATTCTCTCCTAGGGACTATGATTTCCCTGGTCATGGGATTTTGCTCAGATTTACAATAACTGACATCAGATTCCTCAGGTAGGACAGTCCTCACATGCAATCAGAAAGTGCTTTGTTACTTCCGTAACCCCAATGTTTAGTCTTTGCTGGCGTATTTTGTTTGTTTGTTTTGATTTTTCTTGTTGTTGTTGTTGGTGGTGGTGTGTGTGTGTGTTAAGCAAACTTTGCACATTCTATACAAGTACTCTACCAATCAGCTACATCTCTAGCCCCTCATGAATATATTTCTTGATACAGTGTCCTTCTGAGAGGATGATCAACTGGGCAGGCATTTGTCTGAGTGGCTACATTAATATGCTTTTAATTGTGAGTTCATTACAATAAAGTAATTTTTATTAAAAAAAAATGAAAATACCACAATCTAACCCTTAAGATCTTGGAAAACCAAGGTAGTGGGTCATTCTATAGCACAGAGCTTTTTTTTAAAAAACAAACTCAGAATTTATTAAAAAGAGGTTTTCAAGGCTGAGAAGATAGCTTACCAGTTAAGAACATTTACAGCTCTTCCAGACAACCTGAGTTCCCAGCACCCATGTCAGGTGGCTCAAAGCTGCCTGGAGATCTGACGCCCTCTTCTGGAGTCCTCAGGCTCCCTTATACCCCCCTCTCTCTGTCTCTCTCTGTCTCTGTCTCTCTGCTTCTCTCTCTCTCTCTCTCTCTCTCTCTCTCTCTCTCTCTCTCTCTCTCTCTCTCTCACACACACACACACACACACACACACACACACACACACACACCAACCTAAAATCACAACATTCTTTTTCAAATAGCCTTTAATGGACATTAATTAGTGGAGGGAGACACTTTAGGAAAAGAACAATGCACATCCAATTGTGGTGCTAGCTGCTTAGGGAGAGCCATGACAAGAACGTCTAAGAATAGAGTTGCAGGGGAAGGTAGGTTCCGAGCAGATGTACATAAAATGCCCATATTTCCCTTCCCTTAGGAGATTGGAGAGATGCTGAAATCTAACAACTGATTTGTTTGTTTTGTTTTGTTGAGACAGGCAGAGATTTTCTGTATATCTCACCCACTATGTAACCCACGTCTTCTGCCTCTAGCCTTCTGAGCACTGGGGTTACAGGCATGAGCCACTATGCTTGGATGAGATCTAACACGTCTATTTCTTTTGGTTTGGTTTGGTGACAAGATCTCATTTAGCCAAAACTGGCATAAATTTCACTATTTGGCCAAGGATGCCTTTAATAACCTGATCCTCCTGCCTCCACCTCAGGAGCACAGGGATTTCATGAATGCACAGCCACATTTGGCTTGAGATCTAACGATTCTTCTGAGAGTAGGGGGGCAGTGAGGTGTAGTGAGGATTGGTTCTGAGGAGATTCAGCACTTATTGGAAGGAGAAGACTCTGGTGGAACTCATCAAAGAGGTAGATTGCTACCTTTAGAAGGGATAAAGGGCTACTTAAAATTGCAAGAAAGGTTCGGGGAGCTGGGTGGTGGTGGCGGCGGCGCATGCTTTTAATCCCAGCACTCGGGAGGCAGAGGCATGCAGATCTCTGTGAGTTTGAGGCCAGCCTGGTGTACAAAGCGAGTAGGAAAGGCGCAAAGCTACACAGAGAAACCCTGTCTAAAAGGAAAAAAAAAGATTCAGGGCACTATGGGGGCTATTTTTTTCTTGGCCTCATCTGTTTATGCCAAATATTCCCAGCCAGCATGTTAGGGTCTTATTCTTTCCCCAAGAGTACCTTTAACTTGGTCTGAGAGTCATGTAATTGATGCAGCACTTCTGTAACCTTTATAATCAGTCCCTGGGCATGATCTTTAGGCATATCTGTTCTGCAACTCTGAAGACTACTTTAATGCTGGCATTGATGCTCTTTGATTTTCCAGTGTATTCTTCACTGTACATTCAAGCCTTGCCATTTGTCCTATTTTCTGTGCAAGCTTTCCAGCGGTATCGGAAAGAGTTGGCCGTAACTGAATCCTTTGAACTCATCATCACCATAGGGACTAGGTGGTCTAGTCACTTGAATTTGTAAAGTGTTGACTTAAAATTGCATTCAATTTTAAACCACCATGGGTGATCATTCGAGTAATCACCATCAGTGCCTGCCACATTATGAGTATCCCCTTTCTCATTAGCAAAGAAAGAGGTTCTGGCAGATTGTATTCTTTAGGAAGGACGAGCTGAAACCGCATAAGCAGTGCAAAGGATTTACTGAAGAGTGAAACCCACAAAGGAAAACAGGAAGTTGTAGGGTTAGATAGAAGCAACACAAGCATTCGAAGAAATTACTAACTTGAAATGTTTACTGATTACACTGAGGGCAACTTCTCTCCCATCTCTCCCAAGGTAGAAGGGCACCAATGCAATTAACTTTCACAGGTAGTTGGTTGGTATCTCCTCAGTCACTGATACTTTATCAAGAGTTCTGTGTTAGTCTCTGCTGCTGGTTTCCTGGGAATGCAACAGCAGCTAAATCACCCACATGAAAGTAAAGCCTGGGGGCTGGAGAGATGACTCAGTAATTAAGAGCATGTACTACACTTGCAGAGGACTTGAGTTCAGTTGTCAGCACCCATAACCACCTGTAACTCCAGCTCCAGGGGATATGACTCTCTCTCTCTCCCCTGGCTTTAGGCACTCACGTACACGTGGAGTTCACACAAATACACATAAAGAAAAAGAAAAAGAAATCTTATAAAAGAGAAGACGCATTGTGGAGGATAGACTAGGGGAGACAATTACCATATTTCCTCTTGGGAACGATAACTAAGAAGAAAACTGGGGAAGAGTTGACTAGAAAAAAAAAATGCCAAGGTACCACAATCCCCTGGGGGGCTTGTTAAAACACTGACTGCTGGGCCCAATTCCCAAGGCTTTTTGCTTAGTTGTTCTGGGTGGGACTTAGATAATTTGCATTTCTAACAAGTTCCCAGATGATGCTGATGCTGTTGGCGTGGAGACCATGTTTTGAGAACTACTGTTCTAACTAAATGTTAGAAATGGTTTGAAAACTGAGGTAGTCTGGCAGCCCAGATCACAATCGCCTAGGTGAATGTACATCCTACATCCACAGCCTCATGGGATGGGGCAAACAAATGGACACAGAATGTCACAAAAATAGAGTGGAGGATAAGAGAAGGAGAGTGACAGATTCTGCTGTTTTAGATGATATCTCAATAAAGTCAGGTAACTCTATCAAGACAACATTGTACAGAGACCTTAATGAACAGAGAATATAACCACCAATTATGGCAATTTGTATTCATATTTCCTCTAATTTTTTTCTGTGTTGGAGATACATTAATATTTTAATACATTGATGGAAAAGTATTACAGAAAGGAGGAAAAGTCAATGCAAAGACATGAGAAGAGTATGCTATGTGTTTCTGGAATACTTCAAAACCAAGAGTTGGGTTCCTTTCTCTATTTTTACAGTTACTTATTTTGGAGGAAGAAGAGTGTATGTGAACACACTTGTAGAGGTCACGGGACAGCATTGAGGAGTTGGCTCTCTCCATCTACCATATGGGTCCCATGGACTGAACTCAGGCTGTCACGTTTGGTGGAGCACCTTTACCTGCTGAGCCTTCTTGCTGGCCCTAAAAACTATTTTTTGTTGCTTTTATGCTGGTTTTTTTTTTTTTTGAGACAAGGTCTCTTGCAGACCAGGCTTTCCTTGAATCAGCTACATAGTAAGGTTAGCCTTGAACTCTGGGTTATCCTGTTTCTGCCTCCTAACTCCTGGGATCACAGGTGTGTGCTACAAACATCTAGGTTTCCAGACCAAGAAATTGATATTTTTGTGTTCTTTCTTTCCCAGGACAATAAGTTCCAGTTTATTTTCTAAAACATAAACAGGGTCATACAACACATGCTGTTCTGCAACTTGCATTTTCCCACGAAGATAAATCATGAGTAGTCATGTGATTACATTTAAGAGCTGTCTCACTGTTTATAAAGGCTGCAGGGTATTTCATTGTATAAAATGTACAGGGATTCATTTTGGAAAAAATCAGTCATTTATCCATTTCCTCCATATGAACAGTAAAATTGTTTCCAGTTCTTTTGTTGTTTTTGTTTTGTTTTGTTTGTTATTGTTGTTTTGTTCAAGACAAGGTTCTCTGTGTAGCCCTGGTTGTCCTGGAACTAGCTCTGCAGACCAGGCTGGCCTTGACCTCAGAGATCCACTTGCTTCTGCTTCCCAAGTGCTGAGACTAAAGACATGCACCACTATGCCTGGCTTAATACTTATCTGACCCCAAATGTCCTTAATGAGGATGCACACTTTGTGGACATGTGTACTTCATCACACATGCCTGTGTGGACTAAAATGTGCTGTGTGTTAAGTACTGGGTTACACGTTGAAAACACAATGGTAAATAAGACATGATTCCTTTTATCATGGACTGTATGGCTAGAGGATAAAAATCACACATGAAATAAAAAATGACAAGCTGAGAGAATCACATCAAGGTATAACAGACATGGTTGTTAAGCTGAGTCAATGCGCCCTCCCAATTCCATTTTGCCCAGGTCCTTTCTGGCTTGAAATTTGGCTAATGAGATCTTAGTGGGCTGTAGTAGGCAACATAATGTATATCCCCCTAAATTTCCATGCCCTTATCCTGAGATTCTATGACTATATTAGGTTGCATGACAAAAGGAAAACTAAGGTTGCAAATACAATGAAAAGAAGAATATCAGGGTCCTTAATGTGGGAGATCGAGGGCTGCAGAATCAGAAAAGAATCCATGCTCACAGAAACAGAAGTAAGAGTCTTAGAGGCTCAATAGTAAAGAACTTGCATGAAGCACTGGATTCTAGTCCCTGTAACACACACACACACACACACACACACACACACACACACACACACACACACAGACACACACACACACAGGAGGGGGGGAAGAGTGATGCAGCCATTGGCTGTAAAGATGAAAAGGAACTATCAGTCAAGAATATGACTCTTTTGAGACAAAGAGACATTTCCTTTCCTACAGCTTCCTTCCAGAAGGAACTTGGCCCTGGTAACAGTGATTTTAGCCTAATGAGACCCACTTTGGACTTCTGATGCCCAAAACTGTAAGGTATTAATATTAAGCTTGTATTCCTTGAAGCCATGAAGTTTGTGATATGCTGATATATTAGTTGGAAGAAACGAATTCATGGCTTCTTTGGAAACAAGTTTACTTTCCTTATACAGGTACGCTCTCCTCTCCCTTATTCTTGTCTTGAATGTAGACCTAGTGACATTGAGAGAAAGGCCAAGAAGGCTGCAAAGTCATCATCCCCGACCTTGTTGAGACGTTAAACAAGTGCCAGCAGCCCCTGACCTCCAGCCTTCCTGTCAGTGAGAAAATAAACACACAAACCCTTATTCTTATGCCGCTATACTTAGGTATTCTGTACTTACAGACCAAAGCAGCTCTGAACAGTAAGGTGGAGGCACCAGGAGCTGTGAGAGAATATTACCGAGACTCAATGTAGGCATGCAAGGTCTAGTTGTATGGAATGGAATTTTCCTTTCTTCCCTTCTGCCTTTATCCCCTTCATATGGGAAGGAGTTCTCCACCTTGTACAGCTTTTATGGACTGTACTATCAAAAATCTAAAAGTTCAAAATCTAAAGAGGAAATATGTGATCTCTAAGGAGGAAACGTTCCATCTTGATGCCTTTTGCCAACCATTGCACAGGCACCTGTCACCCCACCTCAATCAGAAAGGGAGAAGGCAAAGATGTATCAAGAAAATGTCCGTTCTCTCACATACACCTAGGGCAGCACTCTGTTGTTGCTTCTCCTTGTGCACCACAGACACCCATTGTTTCTTACTACAAGCACCCCTGCCTCTCTGCCTAAGAACTTTCTGTCCACACAAGTGTGTTTAACCAAAATATAAGGTGAGGCAAAGAAGTGTCAAGGTGTGAAGGACACCAGGAGCAACCCTTAATCAATGAGGACTCCACTTTATAGTAAAAAGATTGGACTACTCTGACAGAGTACCCGGCGGAACAACCTTGAAGCAGGCCATCTGTAGTTTGGCTTTCAGAGGCTTCAGGCCATAGTTGTGTGTGTCCATTTTTTTTTGTTTTTTTTTAAGATTTATTTATTTATTATGTATACAGCATGTATCCCCAAAGGCCAGAAGAGGGAGCCAGATCTCATTACAGATGGTAGTGAGCCACCATGTGGGTGCTGGGAATTGAACTCAGGACCTCTGGAAGAACAGCCAGTGTTCTTAACTTCTGAGCCATCTCTCCAGCCCCCGTGTGTGTCCATTATTGATGGGTTGTGGTGAGGCAGCGTATTGTGGTGGGAAGGGTAGGGAAGGTTAACACTGGTCACCTCATAGTAACCAAACAGAAAAAGAGAGGAAGAAGCCAAGGACAAGATAATAGCCTCCTAAAATACATCTTCAGTGACTCACCTCCTCCGGCTAGTCTCTGCCTGCTAGCATTTGCAGAGCTTCTCACGGTTGCACCACCACCTGGGACCCAAGCCCTCAACCCCGGTGCCTGTGAGGGACATTTCCTATCAGAACATAACAATGTGAGCCGGGCGGTGGCTGTGGTGGTGCACTCCTTTAATCCCAGCACTTGGGAGGCAAAGCCAGATCTTTGAGTTTGAGGACAGCCAGGTCTATACAGTGAGTTCCTGGGCAGCTACAACTCTTATACAAGAAACCCTATCTTGAACTGCCGCCTCTCCCCTCAAAAAAAAACAAAAAAACAAACAAAAATAACAGTGTAAATGGAAGGAAACTACATCAGCTTTCTTGTTTCTTAGGTGGAAAACTCTAAGGCATATTCTTTCTATTTAGTCTTCCTGAGATCCCAGTAGAGCTGAATGTCATTTGCCCACAGCACCAACCTACTCATTCATAGAAGTTGTATTGTTTTCCATTTCCCCTGTCTAACTTCCCTCTTCCCTGCATTGCTCCCTGGGATTACCTACCAGATAAAACTTTTGCTCTCAGACACTTACCGCACCGCACGATCTGTTTTAGTCAAAGGAAGACAGCTAGATCAGATGTGATCCTTTAAAGTAGACCCTCAGGGGTAGAGAAACCAGAAAGAATCTCTACCAAAAGTTTTGAAATTCTTGTCACAATGAAAGAAAGTACTGTATGATGAGACAAAGGAAGAAATTGGGAAGTTTTATTGTAAAGTGCACGCAATGAGTATAACCTCAAGAATCACACTTCATAGGTTTATCTTTGAGGAGTATATACTGTGTCTGTGGGATGATGAACAAAGTTAGAGAGGGTTTTTGTTTGTTTCATTTAATTTGCATTTATTTTTAAAGATTTATTTTTACTCTTTTTATTTATATTATGTATATGTATCTATCTCTTTCTCCTCCTTCCCTGCCATGGTGTATATGCGTTGTGTGTATATATGTGTATGGCACATGGATGCAGGTGCCCACAGAGGCCAGAGGAGGGCATCACATCCCCTTGGACTGGAGTTGCAGACAGTTGTGAGCTGCCAGGTGGGTGCTGGGAATCATACTCATATCCTTTGAAGGAGCAGCAAGTGCTTTTAAACACTTGGCTATCTTTCCAGTCCCCAAATAAATCTTTAAAAATTATTCATTGACTGTTTGTAGAACTTGAAGTATCTGTATTTGTAGGGATAAGAAGAAAAAAGCTGGGGATGGATCTTAGGAGGTTGGATATGGGAAGAATGTGAAAACAGGTGTATGAGAGTTAATAATGGAACATTATTCTCCCATGACTTAGGATTTAATATCCTGGTAAGACTTCTGGAGCTAGGCCTACTCTCCTGCTTGAAGGAGGTGTTGAAATTTGTATTTAAACAATCAGAATTAGGGTTTCTGAGCTCCTGTCATCAAAATAGTCACCCAAATATAATGACTAAAAGCTTCTGTTTGCCATTGTTGTCAGTTTGGTCTAAATAATAGTACAGAAGTGGAAACAATGGAGAAGTAACACCGTTTAGTCTCAACTTGGGGGTTACGGTTTGGATAAGATGTAAAATAATTTTCGATAAAAAAAATGGAATGTTCACTTTAGCAACACATATACAAAACTTGGAGGAATACAGATATTAGCATGGCCTCAGTGCAAAAAAAAATGACATTCAAATCTAAGAAATACTTCATATATTTTAGATCGATCACTCGAACTACAAATGAAAACAGAAGCTTCTGAGTTAAACTGTAGCATAGTTCACATGGACTTAACAGATAGATACCACACATAGGGAACATATATTCTTCTGAGCAGCCCATGGAGCCGCCTCTAAAATAAACCCACATTGTAGGCCACAAAGCAACTTTTAACAAACACAAAAGAACCAAAATAACTTATTCTGTTTTATCAGAACATGGCGAAAATAAACTAGAAATAAATAGCAAGAAACGGGACAGAAACTAGAGAAATACTTGGAGACTGAATAATACATTCTTGAATCAGCAGAGCGTCATTGAAGAAATCAAAGAGAAGTTTTAAAAACTCCTAGACTCAGCCGGGCGGTGGTGGTGCACGCCTTTAATCCCAGCACTCGGGAGGCAGAGCCAGGCAGATCTCTGTGAGTTCGAGGCCAGCCTGGGCTACCAAGTGAGTTCCAGGAGAGGCGCAAAGCTACACAGAGAAACCCTGTCTCGAAAAACCAAAAAAAAAAAAAAAAAAAAAAAACTCCTAGACTCAAATGAAAGCACCATTTACAAAAACCTTTGGGATGCAATTAAGTAAATTCTTTCTGTTGTTTTTGGAGACAGGGTCTCACCATGTATCTCATGGGGTCCAACCTTTAGCAAAAGAACTACAGGCAACTAATGACTGCTGAGAGAGAACTATTAGTCTTTCCAAGGGTTGAGCTCCCTAATTGATTATCCAATACCAAGTGGTCAGCCCTGAAATCATATACACATAAGCAACACTAAATGGACACCACAGGTTATATTATCTGTCCGTGCATTTATATATGTATAATAGTAATAATCAAGGAAAAGGATTCTATGAATTGGAAAAGGAGTGAAGGGAGATATGGGTAGGGTTGGAGGAAGTGAACATGGGAGATGTTGAAGGGGAAAAAGGAAAGGGGAAATATTATTTTAATTAGAATTTCAAAAAAATGTAAAGTCCTCCAGTAAAAAAAAGCCTTCCACTGGATCAATTCATTGTCAAACTCTACCACTCCTGTAAAGTGCTGTGGTGATGTATTTGTAATCTAAGAAATAAAGAAAGCTTGCCTGAAGATCAGAGGACAGAGCCAGCCACAGAGTTAGTTACAAAGATCAGGCAGTGGTGGCACACACCTTTAATCCTAGCACTCAGGAGGCAGAGATCCTGTCTGGATTTCTGTGAGTTCAAGGCCACACTGGGCTATATGAGACTAATTCAGTGTAAAAGAGAAACAGAGCTAGGTAGTGGTGGCACACACCTTTAATCCCAGCACTAGGAAAGTTGAGACAGGAAGTGATATGGCTGGGCAGAGAAAGAAATACAAGGTGGGAGGAGACAGGAATTCGAGTTCTTTCAGGTTGAGGAGTTGGTGAGGTAAGAGGTGATGGTTGTGGCTCACTGTGCTTCTCTGATCTTTCAGTTTTCACCCTGGTATCTGGCTCCAGGTTTTTATTATAAGACCATTTAGGATTTGTTCAGCAAAGTGCTGACACCAATATGCCGCAAAGTGCTCCCCAAAACAGAAAGGGAAGAAAACATACCACTCATCCTACAAAGTCAGCACTATCCAGACAGCAATACCAGACCAGGACACAAAAAAGAGAAGGATAGATCAATATCCTTGATGAGCATAGGTACAAAATCTCTCCAAAAGGAATTCTTGCAAATCAAAATTCAAGAACACATTAAGAAGATCACACACCATGATCAAGTTGGTTCAACACACACAAGTTAATAACAGCATCTAAACAGACATAAGTTCAGAAATCACATGATCATCTCAAAAGAGACAAAGTCTGTGACAAAGTTCAACTTTTCTTCCTTCATAACAAAACCTCTGAAGGAACTAGAAATGGAAAGAAAAGTCTATCAACATAATGAAGATTGTACATAGCAAACCTATAGGCAACACTATATTAAACGAGAAAAGCTAAACCATATACTCTAAAATCAGGAAAGAGGCAAGGCTGCCCAATTTCCTTTTCAATATATTGTATGAACTGTCAACTAGAGTAATAAGAGAAGAGAAAGAAAGAGAAGGGATACAAATAGGAAAGGAAGAAGCTGAAGTATCCTTAGTTGCAGACAACATGATTCTATATTTGAAACACCGTAAAGATTCTACTGGAAAATTTATACCTGACACTTATTTTCAATGATGTAGGATACAAAATCAACATACAAAATCCCTAGCCTTTCTATATACCACCAAAAAATTTGCCAAAAAATGAAATTAAAAAAAAAAACTGGGGCTGGAGAGATGGCTTAGCACGTAAGAGCACTGGCTGCTCTTCCAGAGGACCTGAGTTCAATTCCCAACACCCACACGGCAGCTCACAACTGTCTGTAACTCCAGTTCCAAAGGATCCGATGACACTCACACAGACATATGTGCAAGCAAAGCACCAATAAAATAAATTAAAAAAAAAAACTGGGTGTGGTGGCTCATGCCTGTGATCCCAGCAGAGGCACCATGACCAAGATTTCAAGGCCATCCTCCAATACATAGCAAATTTGAGGACACCCTGATCTACATGATAATGGGATTATATCGCTAGCAATCCACAGAGTCTGCTTAACAATAAAAGGAATTTATTTGGGGGTTAACTCACATGACAGAATAAAGGAATTTGTCACAGAATCCTGGAAGGGTGAGGCACAGTCTAATGCTGTTCTCTGGCGAGCTCTGTCCTGGTCTGTCCCAGAATCCAAAACCAGGAGGTAGCAAAGAGAGAGCCATGTATGTACATCCCAGGTCTTAAGGGTCCACCCCCAGCGGCCACACCCCAGGGTCATGTACCTCAAGGTCATAGGCAGGTATAACAGCTACCTGCTCCCTCACTAGGGTTGGTGCTTCAGGGCATGGCTCAAACAGCCACCCACTGCAACATGACACTCTGCCTCAAACAAACAACAAATCAGGAGGGGAATTGTCATTCACAATATATTTTAAGTTAAGATCCCTGGCTACTCTTCCACAGGACCCAAGTTCAGTTCCCAGTACTCATATGGCAGCTCACAACAGTCTATAACTCCAGTTCCAGGATATCTGCTGCCCTCTTCTGGACTCTGCAGGTACTCCATGCACATGGTCAACATAAAAGCAAGACAAAAAACATTCATACACATAAATCAACACGTATCATACACACACACACACACACACACACACACACACACACACACACACACAGTACATTAGAATAACCTAAGCTAAAGAGATAGATCTCCACAATGAAAACTCCTGGGTAAACTGGGGGTAGGGGGTTTAGAGGAGAGAGGATGGAGGATAAGAACATGAGGAGGGATCGGGATTGGGATGGTCGAGTTGGGGGAGGAACAGAGAGGAAGAGCAATGAAAGAGATATCTTTTTTTTTTTTTGAGGCAGGGTTTCTCTGTGTAGCTTTGCGCCTTTCCTGGAACTCACTTGGTAGCCCAGGCTGGCCTCGAACTCACAAAAAAAAAAAAAAAAGATTCAGAAGAGTTGGGGTAGCCCTGGATTCAATTTCCAGCACTATATAATGCTTGTGTAGGGATATGTGTGAGACTATCTAAGAATATATATTCATAGGCACAAAATATATAATTATTCAATATAAATTCATGGGGTGGCTTAACTTTTCATCCTAAATATTTTTATTGTATTTATTTCTGCTAGTGTGTATGCATGTGTGGGCATGTATGGGGAGGTAAGGGGATAGTTTTGAAAAGTCAGTATTGTCCTTCCAGGACTCAGACTCTGGTCACCAGGCTTAGCCTTACCTGTGGAGCCAGCTCTCAGTTTAAATTGTTGGAAGCATGTGCGCATTCATACTTTTAGCACACTCCCTATCAGATTAGCTGCATTTCAGGGATTAAATAGCAGCCTACATTTTAATCATCATGCTTTCCCATTCCTGCCATTGAGGTAAAAATTTTGAACACTTATTATGAAGGATGTTCAGAAGAGATTTATGTCTATTGACTATGCAGAATCAAATATAGATAAGGCATGTCAGAGTACTACAGAATAATTGGACCACACATATTTCATCAATTACTTGGAGAAACACCACAGAATAATATACAGATTACATCCCAATGGGTGTTATTAAATGCTATTGAGACCATGAGTCCCCAGGTGAGAGAATGGAGATTTAATGGCCTTTCTGAGTCTTCCTAACAGTAGATTTCATTTTCCCCTCACCCACCCACAGCAAGGAAAGCCACCACAAAGGAAAGGACAGGCTGGGGACCCTTTTCCCAACCAACCAACAATTGTTTCCACACCTGTGCACCAAGACCAGGGACCTCATTGTAGCTGCTTCTATGATCATGAACCTAAGTGGGGAGTCCACGTACAATTATTCCCATGCTTATGGACAGAAACAGAGACCCAATCCCTACCACAGATGGGATGTTTGAACACTGTAGGTCCAGTAGCAGAGTAAAGAAGTCACCAGGAGCGAACTTTGAACCTAAAGTAAAAACCCAGTGCCCCCTACAATCAGTAGATTCCAAGCTCTGGGGCCCTTCTTTGTGTGTTGGAAGAGTACTTCACTCTGAGCTATTGCTTTGATTCTTAATTGGCCGACAAAAAGAATCCACCAAGCTAGCTGGTATCTATGCCACAGAGCTCCAGAACATGGGGACATCTATGAATTTCTCCTGTTCGATTTAGATCCAGTCAAGTCAGTGTTGAAATAATCAGGAATGCTCAGTGAGTTGATCGGCTGCGGCGCTCTTGCCCTCCTGGGGCTCTCCATGCTCAGGAGTGCCAGTATGTGTAGTCAAATTCTGTTCATGGGCTCAGCTCAGCGGGTCCCTCCCCAAATCCTGCTCTTTTTTAAAATTAGCATACAAAAGAATGGGTTTCATTGTGGCATTTTCATACATACTTTGGGTTTGGGGGGGGCCTCTCCCTACTCCCCTTCTCCCATCGCCTTTCTCCCCATCCCCAAGTAACCTTGCCTCTGCTTTCCTGTCATCTATTAAAATACTGGCCATGCATAGTGGCGCACGCCTTTAATCCCACCACTCAGGAAGCAGAGGCAGATGGATCTCTGTGCTGTGAGGCCAGCCTGGTCAACAGGGAGACAGCACCGATTCCACAGGGCTGCATAGTGAGACCCAGTCTCAGAAAATCAAAATAAAATCCAAAAATGAAAAGTTCAAAAAGCAAAATACTGCTTTCGATTCTGGCAGACACAGAACCCTCAATCTGACCGAAGAGAATGTTTTCTCAAAGACTGCTAGCCCCTTTTCATTTTGTCACAGTTTTCTACCTAGTCTAGGGGCACTGCATGGAAAGCTGGCTTCGAAATAGTACCATTTAAAGGCTCCATGCTGGCAGACAGCCCTCTGCATATTACTTGGTTTTGCTTAATATATCATTTGACAGATCTGAAATGTCCACTCTGCAGATTTGTAGAACCATTTTACAAATTGCATACAGGCAAAAAAAAAAAAAAAGGCAGATGCTTTAGTAGATCGAATTTACCTTTTTTAAATGCAGCTTTGGGTTTGGGCTTATAACGATGTTTGTTTTTGTGACAGACACAGCCAAGAGGAGTCACTTAAGCCTTGCTTCAAAGAGGGGTCTCACTGTGCCACTGGAGAGAATGTGAGCAGCTGTTAGTGCTGCAGGCTCTTGGTTCCTCCAGGGTCCACCTCAGCGTCTGAGCTGAGGTCATCTTCCTCTCAGAATGCCCAAGGCAGAAGATGAAGGGATGGGAGGTGCTGGGGTCTAACCTGTTCTGTTCATGGCACAGCTCATTTGATGGGCACTAATTGCTCCAGAATTCCCTGACGGGCCAGCTGAGACATGCAGGTGTTCACTGCACTCTCACAACATAGCCCGCCATTGTTTTTACAGGTTACTCCTCTAAAATTATGCTATGCCCTTAACCCCTCAGCGTGGTTCCCAGAGAAGCCCACCAGTGACAAGTTTCTCTTTTGGTTATTTGAGCTTTATCTTTCATCAATTGCCTGTTTGTCTTTTATTTTTGATAATTTGTGGTTTATGTGCACTTAGTAGATTACACGGTTTGCATGTTTTTAATTTTTTAACGATAAAAGCATTTATGATAATGGGCTATTGCAAGCTGCTGAACTTCAATGCTTTCAGGCTAGTCTCATATTTTCCTATTTTCCACAAGCTCTGTGTCTCCCAAATTGTACATCAAAAGCATTAAGCAGTGCTGGGAATATAGTTCAGTTGGTAAAGTGCTTTCCTAGCATGTAGAAAGCCCTGGGTGCTCAGCACCACAAAAATTGGGTGTGGTGGCTCAGACATGGAATCCCAGAACTGGGGTGGTAGAAGCAGAAGGGTTAGAAGTTCAAAGTCAGCTGGGTGGTGGCGGCACACAGCTTTGATCCCAGCACTCAGGAGGCAGGGGCAGGAGGATCTCTGTGAGTTCAAGGCCAGCCTAGTCTACAGAGTGAGTTCCAGGACAGCCAGGGACACACAGAGAAACCCTGTCTTGAAAAACAAACAAAACGAAATGAAAAATACACAAGATAAAGTGAGGTATAACTGCTTAACGCTTTTGATTTTGAATTCTAATTTTTACCTCATAAAACTTAATTGCTAAGCTAGGGATGTGACTCAGTGGTATGGCATGTCTGTAGCCTCCATATGACCCTGGTTTCAATCTCTAGCATCACAAAACAAGCAAAAGAAAAAGAAAGAAAAATACGTTGCCTTAATTGGCATACATTATAGTCTCATAGTTTCAGAGTCTTAGGAATTCAGGCATGACCAGATTTGCTTCAGACTCTCAAAAGATTGCAACCGGTGTGTCTACTCAGGGTCTTTCACAAACTGCAGTCAAGTATCTATGGTCTCAGCTCAAGACTCATCTGGAACAGGACCTATTTTACGTGGTTGTTAGAAATGTTTTGTTCCTAGGCAGATGGCCCTCTACAAAAGACACCACGCAAGAAGAGACAGGCAGAGGTGAGCAAAGTACAGAAGCTAGTCTTTCATGCCAGTCTCCTCCATTTTTCTACAGTCAGTTTTTACTAGTCCCAACACACACACACACACACACACACACACACACACACACACACACACATACACACACCCCTACAAAATGGAGAGGTTGTTTGTTTGTTTGAAACAGGGTCTCACTATGTAGCGCTGGCTCTCCTGGAATTCAGTATGTAGACCAGGCTGGCCTTGAACTCAGAGATCTGCCTGCCTCTGCCTCCTGAGTGCTGGGACTAATGGCATGGGCCTAATGCCTGGCTTGGAAAGATTTTCACACAGCCATGAATGCCAGTAGCGTTCTGAGGAATCATTTCAAAGCAGCCAACCACAGCTAAGTATAGGATTTTAAGTTCTTTTCTGCCAACATTTTAGAGTTGATATTTGTGATGGCTATTCTTGATTGTCAACTTGACTACATCTGGAATTAACTAAAACCCTAAAACGGGGCACATCTATGAGGGAATTTTGCTTAATTTGAAATGGGAAGATCCACATCTAATCTGAATCTTTGAGGTGGGAAGACACGACTTTAATACAGATTTTTTGAGGTGGGAAGGTGGGCCTCTAGTCTGGGCCACACCTTCTGCTGGAAATCTATATAAGAACATGGAAGAGGAAGTTTTCTCTTTGTCTGCACTTGCTTTTGCCTCACTAGAAAGTCCATTTCTTCACTGGCATTAAAGCCTACTTCTTTGGGATTCTGGCATAAACTGAAGACCAGCTGAGATATCCAGCCTTATGAACTGAACAACTACTGGATGCTTGGACCTTCCATTCATAGTCAGCCATTGTTGGATTAGCTGGACCACAGCCTTAAGTCATTCTAATATAATTCATTCTATAAGCTCTGTTTGAGAGTTTGAGAGAACTCTAACTAATACTGTATTCCACCATTTTGTAGCCTTTGTCGTATGGATAAAAGGTCCAAATTTGTTTTCATTGGTAGATATGTCAGTTACAGTCCTACTGGAAAATAGAAACTCCTCCAAGTAAAATAAAAAGAATAGACCAGGAGGTGTAGAGGCAAGAAGATGACAAGTTTGAAGCCAGCCTGGACTGCACAGTGAGACTCAGTCTCAAAAACTAATTAAAAGTAAATATAATGGAGTCATCAAGGTGGCTCAGCAGATAAAGCCCTTGACTCACAAGCCTGACAACCCAAGATTGATCCCTCTATTTTTTATTTATTTTTTTATTTTTTTTGGTTTTTCGAGACAGGGTTTCTCTGTGTAGCTTTGCGCCTTTCCTGGAACTCGCTTTGTAGACCAGGCTGGCCTTGAACTCACAGAGATTCGCCTGGCTCTGCCTCCCGAGTGCTGGGATTAAAGGCGTGCGCCACCACTGCCCAGCTAGATTGATCCCTCTAACCCACAGTGGGAGGAGCGGACTGACTCCACAAAATTTTCCTCTGACCTCTACATGCTCACTCTGGGGACATACACACACACACACACACACACACACACACACACACACACAGGTGTGCATGTGCACAGGCACACACACATGCACACACAACAATAAGAGTAAAAACTTAAAATATGTTAAAAAAAAATAAGATAACTGTACATGGTGACACATGCCTGTAATCTCAGCACCAGAGAAATGGAGGTAAGAGGACCAAGACTTCAAGGTTATATTTTGCTATATAGCAAATTCAAGGCCACTCTGGGCTACTTGAGACCCTGTCTCAGAAAAAAACTTAAGCAATTTAATAAATAAAGCAGGGAATATAGCAATTCAGAGAATAAATTATACAAATAATAGAAGAACCGATAAACCAAACAGGGACAATGAGGGGCATTCTCTAGATAGTTAAAAAGAAGTTAAAAAAAAAGTTCCTGGAGCCCAAGGGTCAAGGCTATCCAGCTGAGGCCTATGTGGCCCTTGCGTGCTCCTGAACCCCTGCCTCCAGCCTTCACCAGTGCCTCCTACTACCTAAAGCCAGCTGCAAGCTATGATGTGTTTTTCTTGTTCCAAAGCTTATAAGACCTCTTTATCTTGGAATTCAGGGACTCCACAGGATAGGTTTGGCGCTAGTTCGTTCTCTCTCTCTCTCTCTCTCTCTCTCTCTCTCTCTCTCTCTCTCTCTCTCTCTCGATTTTCATTCATGAGATTCAGTGAATACCTTCAGTTGGCAAGCTCAGATCTTTGTTCAATTCAGGGAAAGTGTCTTGTTTTTAATTAATTAATTAGCTAATTATCTTCCTTCCTTTCACTTTGCCCTTCTGGACTCTTACTGCTTTCATGACAAGCCCCTTGAGTCTGTTTTCTGTTCTTCTAATCCTCGTGATTTCCACCTCTTTGAAAAATCCATTAATGATATTTCTCTTATTTGATCTTTCAGATTATTGACTTGTTTCTGAGCTAAAGATCATCCCTTTCTTCTTCAGCTTATGTATTTTTTTTATTTTTAAAATTTTTATGTATATGAGTCTTTTGCCTGCATGTATGTCTGTGTGACTTATGCATGCCTGGTGTCTACAGTGGCCAAAAGAAGCAGCTGCATCCTCTAAGACTGGGTGGTTGTGAGTATCATGTGAGTGCTGGGAATTGAACTTGGGTCTTCTATATGAGCAGCCACTGTTCTTAACTGCTGAGCCATTTCTCTAGCCCCCATACATTTTAATTTTGTGTGTGTGTACACTTGAGTATAGTGCCCAAAGACTGATCCCTTGGAGCTGGAGTTACAGGCAGTTGTGAGCTAGCCAACAAAGGTGCTGGGAACTGAATTGAACTTGTGTCCTCTGCTAGGGGAATGCACACTCTTAAGTGCTGAGCCATCTCTCCAGCCCAGCTTGGCATTAGTATGTGGAATTTTTAAATTCTAAAAGCATGTTTTCTAGTTCTATGGTGTTGTGTGTGTGTGTGTGTGTGTGTGTGTGTGTGTGTGTGTGTGTGCGCGCTCTGACAGTACATCCTTAAGAGCTCACATGACTTTTCTGTTGCAGTTTATTTGACAGGTTTGTCTATGACATACAGTATGTGCCAGGCTCTTTTCTAAACACTATACAAATATTAATTTGCTTAATCAGTTAATAACTTTCTCTGCCTCATTCTGTAGTGCTACGTCAATGGAAGCCACTTTTCCAGTTCTTCAAGTTTGTCTTCCTTTATCTAGTTAATACATCTCCTGGAATGAGTCATTTCCCTTTGCCTGGTCATGATTTGGACTTCTTCACAGGTATGTCAGATTACTATGGTCCCATGAGCAGTGGTTAGCCAGGAAACAGTAGAGTTTGCTCTTTGAGTTCACAATTAGCCAAAGAGTCATTATCCCTCTGCTGAAACACAAGGAGGAATTGTCTTTGCCTCAGGTTCCTCAGAGCCTAAGTGGCAATCTCTTCAAATCAGAGAAGCTGAAAACAAGTCTGGCCAGCCAAAGAGGCTTCTTCAAGGCCCATGATAGTCGTCAGAATCAGACAGGCAGACTAGGACCTCAGGAAATTTCATCGGGAGGTCTCTACTCCACATAGAGCAGAGTTGTCTGGGAGAACCATGGAATAACCACCATTATCCTGTGGAAGGGCCCCAAAATAGCTGGACCACACAGCAGCCACGACAGGCTTAAGGGCCTAGACACAGCTTCTGTGAAAGGCTTACTGGCAGGCAACACCCAGATCCAGGAAAAGCCTTAAGCTGATACCACCCAGGAATCCACCCAGGGGTGAGAAAGTACCTGACATCCCAAACATTCCAACCATTAGATAAGGTGGCCAGATGTCCTTGAGTCTAGCACACACCTATTTTTTATTTTACAGATACCCCTAGACAATTGTCAGCCAATCAGGGTCCTGGACCCTGGAAATCCCCTCACCCCAACCTCTGCTATGATAAAAACTCTGCCCCACCTGAGCTCAGGGCTCTCTGCTCTCACCACTGCACTGGACAGACAGAGGGACCAAGCTCCAAAGCTTGAAATAAAGGCTCTTTGCTTTTACATGCAGGATTTGGTCTCCATGGTGGTCTTTTGGGGGTCCCTGCGATCTGGGCATAACAATCCCAGATCTCAAGAGATATGTTGTATTCTCTATACTGTCCCTGGGCTCTCTCCCAGCCCTAAGCAGTCCGTTCAGTAAAGGTTGCCTAAGTGTCTCAGACAAAGCAGAAACTGTCATGAGCTGACATCATGGCTACACACAGTCATTGGCTGGACACTCCTCAGATCTGCATTCATCCCCTGTAGAAGATCCTATAAGAAGTACCTGTTAGATACACCCTCCAGGCTCCATCATTCTACCAATTCCAGCTCTGGTGTTACTTGCAAGCAGGATTTAATAAGAAGAGGATTCTGGGCCATGTGTTCAAATTTGAGGATAAAAATGCCTATTTTGGCTGGGTGGTGGTGGTGCACGCCTTTAATCCCAGTACTCAGGAGGCAGAGCCATGCGGATCTCTGTGAGTTCGAGGCCAGCCTGGTCTACAGAGTGAGATCCAGGACAGGCACCAAAACTACACAGAGAAACCCTGTCTTGAAAAACCAAAAAAATAAAAAATAAAAATAAAATGCCTATTTTTCTTTTTCTTTTTCTTTCTTTTTTTTTTTTTTTGGTTTTTTGAGACAGGGTTTCTCTGTGTAGTTTTGCACCTTTCCTGGAACTCACTCTGTAGACCAGGCTGGCCTCGAACTCACAGAGATCCGCCTGCCTCTGCCTCCCGAGTGCTGGGATTAAAGGTGTGCGCCACCACTGCCAGGTGCCTATTTTTCTTTATTTTAAATACTATGGAGACATTTGTTTCAGTGCTAATTTGAAAAAAAAAAAAGAGAATGAAGGAAAATAAAACAACATTGCACCAGCAGTTTTCTGAGAGAAATGATCAACATCTTAATCACTAACCTGAATTCCCTAAAGCAAGATTGGCAACTTAAAAGATTATGGTCAGGCAGGTAAGGACATGAAAAAAGGGTCAGGACCAAGTGCATAAGCGTTCATGGAACAAGCAGTAAGGACTGGAGTGAGCTCCAGATGATAGTCTACTGAGCTCAGCATGCACTGCAGTAACCCAGAGTCAACATCTGTTTTAAAAAGATCCTTTTTTTTTTTTTTTGCTTATGTGTCTGTGTCTGGGTGCATGCATGTAGATGCCTAAGGAGGACAGAACAGGGCTTCAGATACTTCGAACCTGGAGTTACATGTGGCTATGAGCCTTCCATGAGGGTTCTGGGAACCAAATGCCAGTCCTCTGTAAGAAAGCACCAAGTTTTCTTAATCATTGAGCAATCAATCCAGCCCCTCCTCTCTTGTTCTCATGTTCTCTCTCTCTCTCTCTCTCTCTCTCTATATATATATATATATGTGTGTGTGTGTGTGTGTGTGTGTGTGTGTGTGTGTGTGTGTGTGTTTAAGTACTGTGTGCATGCATGGAGGGTGTGTGTGGAGGCCATAGGAGGCTCTCTCACTGACTCTGGACCTACGCCAGTGGCCAGCAAGCTCCAGTGAACCGCCTATCTCTGATTCTGTTGGTGGTGGGTTGGTTTTTTTTTTTTTTAATGTTGGTGCTGGGGACATAAACTCAGGTCCTTATGCTAGTGCAGCTAGTACTCTTGCCCACTGAGACATCTGTCCACCTCCGCACTCTACCTATTAACTATAATGCCATACAAATACTACATTCATCAGATAGCAAAAGGCTAGCAAAAAGGCATACCACTCTTTTGTCTATTGAAAAGAAACGGCATTGCAGCTGCATTGAGACCTCTAATTGACAGCTCCAGTGTAAGTTCTCTACCAACTTTCACTGCACCAATGGAAAGTACGTATTTAAACCAAAGCCATCATCCTATCATTACTTGGATTACTGGGAACTGGTCTTGATAGACTCATGACTTACATTCACACCAGCATTTAATGTTGCACGAGGAAGCATCAGCTAAAAATTTCAGTAGCCCTCTAACACCACGATGAGACTGTAGACAAAACTCTTCTTGGGCAGCCACACTGTACCATCTTCTCTTGGAAGATACCCCTTCTCTTCATATAGATACTGTCAAGGAACCTCAGACAGCTTTTAAAGCCACAGAATACTAAACATATAAGGGAGAGCTCTTGCTTGCCCTGATGAGAGCCTGGGTGTGGTACACAGCTTGGTCCACCAAAGGACAGACCTGTCAATATTTTGCATCTTTGACCATCCAGTAGCTCAAAGGAAATATTTTGCCTTTCATTTCATTAGTTATTAACAATAATGAGTGTCTTTAATAAAGTTATTAGCTATCTATATATTTGTCCATCTTATATCCATTTTGCTTATTGTTTGGTTATTGATCATAAGGGTTTGGTTTTTTTCATTAAACATTTTTCTATCATCTGTAGTGTAAGTATTTATGTCTAATTTATTTTTTTTTACTTTTATCTCTAACATTTTACATTGCATAGGTTTATTTTTATTTTTCTCTTGTATGCAGTTGAATTTGTGTATTTTGCCTTGTGAGTTTCTGGCTTTATGTTATGTTTACAAATGCCTCACTAATTTTTTCTTCCTATAATAGTTTTATGGTTCTATTAATTAAATCCTTGAGATGTTTGAATTTTTTCCAGAGTAAGAAATGAGGTTGAAAAGCATCTCTATTTTTCAAAAATACCAGCCAATTTTCCAGACAGTTTTTTTGGACAATTTGATATTTTCACTACCGGTTTCAAAATGCTACATTTACCAAAATCCAAATTATCATGTGTACCTAGCTTATTTATTATTTTATTGAATCATAAGTTCAAAATTACTACTACCTTGCAATTTGTTTTCAAGTATAGTAGAGTTAGACTTACTTCTGTGTATGTGTAAGGATACATGAGTATGCATGTGTGTGTGAACCCTGGCTGTCAGCCCACAGGAGCCACCAACTTTATTTTTTGAGACAGGATTTCTCACTGGGAAGTGGGATTTACTGATTCAGCTATGCTAGTTAACCAGTAGGTCCTGGGAACCCTTTTGCCTCTGCCTCCCCAGGACTGATTACAAACATGTGCCACCATGCTTGGGTGCTGGGAGTCGAACTCAGGTCTAGATGCTTGCAAGCAGTTTACTGGCTGAGCTATGACTCTAGCCCCTAGTCTTCCCTGTATTAAATTTGTTCTCATAAACTTCCTAGATACATATAATTATTTAGATAAAACATTAGGATCTTTCTCACTACACAAAAAAATAGTGTGAGGTTTTAAAATGAGAATTTCAATAATTTTATGAATCAACTTGGGGATAACATCTTTGCAAAATTCAGTCCTTTTATGTTGCTTTGAGTAACTCTAGTTTCCTTTACAGATGCTTTGTTCTTTCCTCATTGAATTTTATTTTATTTTTCTGTGAGTTGGTTTTCATTAATGTCACAAATGCCTCAGATAATTACCTTTAAATGAGGACAGACACTTGCCTAGGGCCCATTGGAGCAGAAAGGAGAAAGCAGAAAGGTTTGTTTTGGTTCATAGTTTTGGAGATGTTGGTTTCATTTGTTTTTGGGTTTTTTTTTTGTTTTTGTTTTGTTTTGTTTTGTTTTTTTGAAACAGGGTCTTATATAGTCTGGGCTGGTCTTGAACTTGCTATTGGCCTTGAGCTTCTCATCCTCCCAAGGGCTAGGATTACAGGAGCACACAGAGCCATTGGAGGTTTCAGTCCATGGTAAATTTGGTTTCATTGTTTATGTGCCTGTGGCAAGGCAGTACACTACAGCAGGCAGGAGCATATGGTAGTAGAAGAAGCTGCAAAGCTCATGACAGCTAGAAAGGGAAAAAAGAGGAAAAGGAAGAGACAGGGTACTAACATCCTATTGATGGGCCATTCTCAATTATTCAGTTACCAGAAGGCTCATCCTGTAAGCACAACCAACATCTTACCGATTTTTACCACCTCCCAATAGCAGCAAGCTGGGTGATAAGCTTTTGAGAAACATTTTAGATCTAAAAGACTACCTCATGGATCTCAAAATTCTGTTTCAATTTCTGCTCAAATTGTTTCCGTGACAAAATATTCATTTAGGGCTAGAGAGATGTCTAAATGGTTCAGAGCATTTGCCCCTCTTCCAGAGGACCTGAACTTGCTTCTCAGCACTCCCATGGTGGCTCACAGCCATCCTTAACTCCAATTCTGGGGGACTGATGCCCTCTTTTGGCTCCACAAGCACCAAACACGAATGTGGTGCACATATATACATACAGAGAAAACACTGATACATTTATAAAAAGCTATTAACATGTTGGAATGTGAAATTTGTGTGACCTAAATTTGTAATCCGGGCCATGGTCACTCTTATTTGGCTCTATTGCTTTTGAAATGAGTGCTGTTTTTTTGTTTGTTTGCGTTTTGGTTTCTGTTTTGTTTTTGTTTTGTTTTGTTTTTACATTATTGAAAGGGGAAAGAAAGACAAAATGTTGACTATTTTCTGTCACACCAGGAAATCAGGTTTAATCTCTCTCTCTCTCTCTCTCTCTCTCTCTCTCTCTCTCTCTCTCTCTCTCTCTCTGTGCGTGTGTGTGTGTGTGTGTGTGTGTGTGTGTGTGTGTGTGTGTGTGTGCACACATGCGTGTTATGAAAGGGTGTTGTGCCCTAGGCGTGAGACTCCCAAAGAAACCACCAGAGACACGAACTCACCGAAATGCAAAAGCAAGGTTTAATGAAGCAGTTCAAGCTGCATGGCAGGGCCCTCGTCAAGCCATCCAACACAGTAGAGGCTGGAGGAGGTGCCCGCCCCTCTGCAAGCTCAGGTTTTAAAGGCAAAAGCCATAAGGTTACATCATTTAGGGGTGCTAGTACGGGTATAATTCTGATTGGCTCAACTTTTAGGGGCTTTTCAGAATTTCTGTGTTATCTTACTTTGTAGCTTTAACCGGTTGTTTGTCAAACTTTATAGACTACTTCCGGCATTGGGGCATTCTGTGGTTAATCTATTGTTACCAGACAATCCTTCAAACATCCTGACTTTGTACTTTGACCATTTCCGGCATTGGGGCATTCTATGGTTAATCAATTGCTACCAGATGGCTCTTCAAACATCCTGACTTTGTCCTGGGACTTATGTCAGCAGCTCTGAGAATTTTGAAACTCAGACCTGTTTCAAGCTGGGGTGAGGGGCTTGCTTGAAATGGGGGTGTTTGGTTCTTCAAGAGGAAGAACAGTCTGTAGGGAGTCAGGGAAGCAGCAAGAGGTGGGGAGCAGGGACAAGGAAGGGTGGTGGAGTTAGGTAATGTATGCAAGGTATAATGTATATAATTAAGAGAGTGTAACAAGGAAGCACATCTTTTATTATAACTGAAAAAACTTTGAACAGGAATAAAGGGAGATAGGTGTACTATTTTACATAGGGTGGGCAGGAAAGGTGAAATTTGAGCAGAAACTTGGAGTTGGACAAATCAATTTGAAAATATCTTAGTAAAGAACAGTGAAAAGCAGGGAAGAGGGAAGCAAGCCCTAAGGCAGAAGCATGCTTGGCCCATTTGAGGCCTTGCCAGGAGCTAGCTGACCGCCATGTTCCTGGTAAGATCTAAGTGGGAACCAGGGAGTCAGTTAAATAAGTCTTTTTATTTTGATTGAGTTCCAAAGCCATAGGAAGGTTTTAAACAAAGGAATGAAATGTCTGATTTATTGGTTGATAAAATAACGGTCCTTGTGGGGTGGAGGACAGGGGGGAGAGGGGCATACATCTTTAATCCCAGCACTCAGGAGGCAAAAGCAGACAGGCAGATCTCTCTGAGTTCGAGGCCAGCCTGGTTTATAGAGTGAGTTCCAGGACAGCCAGGACTACACAGAGAAACCCTGTCTCAAATAACAAATGAATAAACAAAAAGCAAAAACAAAACAACAAAAGATTATGGTCACTTTACTGGGGAGAGCAGCTGGGGTCAGAACACAGAGATGTGAATAGAACTTGTCTACACAGAGGTACTTATCAAACTCAAGGTATCTGTTGTGAGAACACAATACCAGAAACATAGATGGACAGTGTAGACGTAATTCTAAACAGTCTTATTAAATACGAAACACAGAGCCAAATAGTTAAAAGCCCGAGAGGTCAGAGCACTAGCAAATAGCCTTTAGCTTACCAGTCGCTACCATTCTTCCCCTGAGAAAAGAGACCTACTTCCTGTGTGTCTGTATTTTTTATTGACTTTCTGTTCTGCCTTCTCATTGGTTCTAAACCCAACCACATGACTTCTTCATCACTGCCTATCTATACAGACCTCCAGGTCTCTATGGTTGGTACTTGGATTAAAGGTGTGTGTCACCAAGCTGGCTATGTCCTTGAACACACAGACTCTGCCTGCCATGTGATCGGATTAAGGGCATGTGTTACCACTGCCAGACTTCTGCTAAATGGCTTGCTATTAGCTCTGACCCCTAGGAAACTTTATTTATTAACATACAAATAAAATCACATTTCAGCACAAGTAAAAAATCACCATAGGACAGAGTTGTGTATTTCTATGATATCAGAATTTAGTAAATAACAATAAATTCACTAAGGTCAGCAGTTTCAATGACAGTGATTTGCCAGATAATCCTGCCTACCTTGGTAATGTTGCAGAGACAGGTTCTTTTATTCTAATCTTAATTACTAACTAAATGATACATAAGTAAGGGGCTGCAGAGACGGCTCAGCAGTTAAGAGCATGTATTGTTCTTCCAGAAGACCAGAGTTCAATTCCTGCCATGGACATCTCACAACCACCAGCATTTCTAGCTGCAGGAGATCCACCTCCTTTGGTCATCACAGACACCTCCACTCACATGCACATATTCACACAACACACACAAATTTAAGAAATAATTTTAAAAGAACAAGTAATAAACATTAAGTCTCATAGCACACTGCAAAGAGAAAATATTTCACATATATGCATATATGTGGTTACAGCATGAATACAAGTGGAAGATGCTATAGCAACAGAATCCGGAGGGAGCTGCTACTGAGGTCCACAGGAGAGTCGAGGATGAAAAGAAGTGCTGCAGCATGGAATCCACCTGTGAGGAGAAAGAGTGAAGAGTAGGTTCAGGTCCTGACAACAGGGGGATGGGCAGGCAACGGAGCAGGCCAAGTCACACACACACACACACACACACACACACACACACACACACACACACACACACGCTGAGTTCAGTGATGCGGACCTATAGTTCCAGCACTTGGGGGGCACAGGCAACAAGATTAGTGCAAGTCTGAGACCAGCTTGGGCTGTGTAGTGAGTTCCAGGCCAGTTAGGACTACAGAGCACTGAAACAAACAAACCACAAAAATACAGCTCACAGCTCAAAGGAAAGAAGGGGTAGTTTATTCTGGAGCCAAAGTGGAGTGTCTCCAGGCCCAGGAACACGGACTAAAGCTATTTCAAATATCATGTTCCAATGTAGTAACAATTTCATCAAGTTTTATAGTAACAGAACAAAAACAATCAAGTGACTTCAAATACAATGATGGAAAAATCAAATAGATTTTATTTTTTCCCATTTATAGCAAAACAGAGCAATTTGTAATAGGCTTCAAGGCTTCAGTGTTATGTGGCGACAATCTTAGCCTCTGAGTTACTGGAAGCTAGGGAGCCTGATTGTATACACTAAAAATATTTACCAGGGTTGGGGATTTAGCTCAGTGGTAGAGCGCTTGCCTAGCAAGCACAAGGCCCTGGGTTCGGTCCTCAGCTCCAGAAAAGAAAAAAAAATATTTACCTAATAGTCACAAAGAAGTTAGGTCACATACATTACGTGGGCAATAAATGGCTACTTAGGGGACTAAACTAAGCTAGTCTAAGATAATTTTGGCTCCCAACCTGTAGCATTTGTACTCTCGATCAATTAGCCTTATAGAATGTTTAATACAAGCATAGCTTTTTGTTGTTTATCTTTGAGACTGATTGTATTTTAATTACATTTCTCTTTTCCCTTTCCTCCCTCCAAATCCTCCCCTCTACCCCTCCCCACTCTCCTTCAAATTCATGCCCTCTTTGTTCATCAGTTGTTATTGCATACATACATGTGTTTGCATATACATATATTCCAAATATAACCTGTTGAGTCCATATAATGTTACCTGGATGTGTGTTTTCAGGGCTGACCATTTGGCACTGGACAACCAACTGCTTTGCTCTTCCCTGGGGAGGGCCACCTCTCCGTCTCCTAGTTTTGCTCAGTTGCATGTAGTTCTTTGTGTAGGATTAGGCTATATGGGCTCCCCCCACCCCCCATGCAGTTTGATTTGTTCACTGGTGTTCTCCTTGTTCATCACATGTTCGGGCAATCATGCTGGTGAGACTTTGTGGATGTAGCTTCTGATGTTACTAGGAGACACAATCTCACAGCAAACTCCCTGATACTCCGGCTCTTACAATCTCTCTGCCCCCTCTTCAGCAATGTTCCCTGAGCCTTAAGTGTGGGAGTTGTGTGTAATTGTATCCATTAGGACTGGGTTTCCACAACTCTGCATTTTGATTGACTGTGGTTTTCTCTAGAGGTCTCTATTTGTTAAAAGCATGACTTTTTTTTTTTTTTTAAACTGGGAACTTAAGTTCACAGTAGTGAGACCTTACCTCACAAAAGAAAAGAAAGGAAAATGATATTATAAGGAAATGTCTGTCCACCTACAATTGTATGTCACTGGAATATATTTGAATAAAGAAAATAAAATGAAGACAGTTTGCCATGAGAGCATTACCTATCACTCAGTGAACAAAGTTTTAAACACTGTTCTTAAGACAGAAGCTCAGAGTAGAGCAGGAATGACGAACAAGGAAAGTGGTAACTATGTAGGCTCTAAAGAAACACTGACTAGTTAGTAGAACAATAGTAGTATGTCGCCCCCCACCCCCGACCCCACCAGGGACTATCCCTCGAGGGTTCTTGACCATGTTATAATTGACACGAAGTGAAAATAACCAAAATTCATTATATAAGTATATGAAACTGTCAAACAATTTGTTTTTAATAAAGAGTCTCGCTATGTAGCCCTGGCTGCCTGGAACTCACCACAATGGTCTTGAACTCACAGAGATCGGCCTGCTTCTTCCTTCTGAGTGCTTGGATTAAGGTAGCATGCCACCCACCACACCTAGAGAATGTGTAGCCTAGGTTGTTCTCAACCTTGTAAGCCTCCTGTCTCTCTGCCTCTGCCTCTTCAGATATGTGTGCCATCACAACTGAAAAAAAAAACTTTTTTTTTTTAAGATAGGGTCTCATTGTATAGCTCTGGACGGCCTGGAACTTGCAATATAGACAAGGTTGGCTTTGAACTCATAGAGATCTGCCCACCTCTGCCCCCCTGAATGCTGAGATTAACGGCATGGACCACCACAATAAACCCCCAAAAAAGTTTTTAATGGGTGTTAGTTAGGGAGTTATAGGAGTAGGGAATAATTTTCTTGAGCTCCTAGGAATTAAACCCAAGGTTTCATACAAGCTTAAAAACAACCCATAGACTGACCTACTCAGCTCCTGTTCCATGAATAAGTTTAAAACCTTAACCATCCAAAGCTAGAAGGAAGAAAATAAACACAGAACGAAGAGACAGTACATTCAAAAGACCAATTAATGTACACCAAATTATATTAACTATAATTTTACTAAATGCATCAATTAAAAACAGATTGTTAGAGTACATTCACTCATACATGTGCAGGTGCACACACAGTTGCTTCCTTTAATTAAGAAATGTATGTATTATAAAAATTTATAGAAATATTTAAAATCTGTGGTAAAACCGGGCATGTCTGCCTGTAATACCAACACTTGGAAGCAGGAGAGTCAAAAATTCTTGATCATTTTTGGCTACATAGTGAATTTGAGACCAGTTTTGGCTAAATAACACCCTGTCTCAAAAACAAACACAAAACAAAAATGTGAGGAAAGGTATGCCATTTAAACACTATCTGTGGTGTTTTGAATAGGTATGACCCCCATAGACTCATGTGTTTGAATTCTTGGCCCTTAAGTAGTGGTATTATTAGGAGGTGTGGCCTTGTTAGAGTAGGTGTGACCTTGGAGGAAGTGTGTCTCTGTCGGGGGCAGGTTTTGAGGTCTCCTATACTCAAGCTACCCACAGTGTGACACACAGTTCCTTCTGCTGCCTGCAGATCAAGATGTAGAACTCTAGCTCCTTCTCCAGCACCATGTCTGCCTGTATGCTGCCATGTCCCACCATGATGATGATGGACCAAACCTCTGAACTGTAAGCCACCCCCAATTAAATGTTTTCCTTTATTAGAGTTGCTGTGGTCACAGTGTCTCTTCATAGCAACAGAAACCCTAAGACATTATACAAAAGAAAGTTTATAGACACATCCTAATATCACATAGATTAAATCTGAAATCAGAAAGCATTGCTAGGTCTAACACTTGCTGCCAAGCCTGATAACCTGAGTTATATCCCAGGACTGACCTGATACAAAGAAAGAACTGACTCCTGCAAGTGGGTGTATGTGCGCAAACAACAAACAAATAAATAAATAAGTGAATAAATATTAATAAAAAAGCATTTCTAGAGGGTGGGTGTGGTGGTGGTCTACAGAGTGAGTTCCAGGACACCGAAGGCTACATACGTAGTGAGACCTTGTCTCAAAAACAACACAAAACGAACTGCACTACTAGAGACATTGCCACACCATTCACAAGAATGCACAGCAGCTCCAAATACTTCTGTCACTTAT
This sequence comes from Peromyscus eremicus, assembly GCF_949786415.1. Taxonomy (NCBI): domain Eukaryota; kingdom Metazoa; phylum Chordata; class Mammalia; order Rodentia; family Cricetidae; genus Peromyscus; species Peromyscus eremicus. The sequence continues at coordinate 104,039,719 of NC_081439.1, forward strand.
ATGTGGATTCAAATGTAAAGAGAAAATTTTAGCAACAGTAAAAGGTTTCTGAATGCTCAGTGATTAACATGCATCACCAATTCGAGGTGTTTCTGGCCCTCCTTGCCTGTGTTGTATTGTACCACTTCACTGCAGCCTAGATTCCGAACACACAACACGCATACTTTACACTGAGCATGTCACTATACCATGGAAAGCTAATGAAGGCTATCTGAAACATCTTGGCTCAGATCCAACACTGTTTTCTGTTACGAATGCACATTTTTTTCTGCTCTTAAAGAAACCTAATGGTTTATTTACAGAAAGTAAATCCTTTTAAGTATTTTCCTACCATTATTCCTCCACATGTCATATTTGGGTTGTACTGTGTTGGAATCTTTGACTTTTAAGATTGTTCTTTGGCTGGCAAGATGACTCAGTGGTTGAAAGCACTTGCTGTTAAGCCTAGCAACCTGAGCTTGATCCCCAGGACCCATATATTAGAAGGAGAAAGCCTACTTCCAACAGTTGCCCTCTGACCTCCACCTGTGAATGACTTCCATGTGTGCACAGTAGCACACACATGACTCCCACATATATGCACACAAAATAAATAAAATGTAATACAAATTAAAAAATAGAAATAGCTATTTGAGTTGCTGACTAAAGTTTCATTTTATTAAAAAAAATTCAGTGCATTTGGCTTGGTAGTAGAACAGAATTTCTGACACTTTCTGATGACTCTAAACATATTTCTGCCATTTTATACTACATATTTATACAAGGAGGAAGTTTCAGTGGGAGAATTATAAAATCAAAGTATCAATCAACTATGAAAAATCTTGAAGATGTTCTACATCCTGCAATATTAAATATACATCCAAGATTTAATTCTTTATGTAAAAATAAACAGGCATCGCATTAGTATGCAAATTTGACTTTGTTTTTTTTTTAAGATTTATTTATTTATTATGTATACAGAAGAGGGTGCCAGATCTCATTATAGATGGTTGTGAGCCACCATGTGGGTGCTGGGAATTGAACTCAGGACCTCTGGAAGAGTAGTCGGTGCTGGAAGAGTAGTCGGTGCTCTTAACCTCTGAGCCATATCTCCAGCCCGACTTCGTCTTTAATTAATGGTAAAAGCACATGTATGCAAAGAGTTTCTTTAAAATAAATTTATTTTTTACTCTTTTTTTTTTTTTTTTTTGAGCTGAGATCTCACTGTATCATCCTGGCTGTCCCGGAACTCACTATGTAGACCAGGCTGGCCTCAAACTCACAGAGATCCGCCTGCCTCTGCCTCTCAATGCTGAGGTTTAAAAAGTTGTGTGCCGCCATGCCCAGCCTAAAATAAATTTCTTTACGATTTGTTATCAATAAATGTTTGGTTTATACAGACCTGTTTTATATACGTGATATTGACTAAAATGTTGTCAGGTGAGGGGCCAAGAGTGAATAAAAGTGCTGGGGGAGGGCCCAGTGCTAGGTGTGCAACCCTGAGGACCTGAGTGGACACCAGCACACATGTACAAAGCCAGGCAAATACCATGCATACCTGTTATTCCAGTGCTGTGGGGGCAGTGACAAAAATAATCACTTTGGCCAGCCAAGCCAAAAGGGCTCCAGGTTCAGAGAGAGACACTGCTTCAAAGGAATAAAGCAGGGGGCTAGAGAGACGGCTCAGCAGTTAAGAGCACTGGCTGCTCTTCCAGAGGACCCAGGTTCAATTCCCAGCACCCACATGGCAGCTCACAACTGTCTGTAACTCCTTTCCAGGGGATCTGACACCTTCACACCAGTGCACATAAAATATTTAAAAAAAAAATAAGGCAGACAATGATAGAGGAGGACACCCTACACTCCTCTGACTTTCAGGAGAGGAAAGGTGTGTGCATAGCTGTCTACATATAAATACATATACCACATACAGATGCATCTCACACATGCACACTGCACATGGACACACAAAATAAGCAAATTTTAAATTTTTTTATTTTGATTATTTTTATTTATATGTATGTGTAGTATCCAAGTGCATTTGCTCGAAGAGGAGAGAGGTGTCCAATAGCTCTGGAGCTGGAGTTACAGGCAGTTATGAGCTGTCTGATGTAGGTGCTAGGAATTGAACCCAGGTCCTCTGGAAGCACAGTACACTCTTAACTGATGAGCCATCTCTCTAGCTCCTTAAAACATTTTTAAAAGAATTAATAAAGCTTTAAAAGCCTTGGTTTCAGTAATATGTTTTTAGATACAGCATCAAAAACACCAGTGAGCCGGGTGGTGGTGGCGCACGCCTTTAATCCCAGCACTCAGGAGGCAGAGCCAGGAGGATCTTTGTGAGTTCGAGGCCAGCCTGGTCTACAGAGCGAGATCCAGGAAAGGAGCAAAGCTACACAGAGAAACCCTGTCTCGAAAAACAAAAACAAACAAACAAAAAAAAAAAACAAAAAAACCACCAGTGAGTCAGTTATGGCGGCACACACCTGTAATCTCAGCACTCAACAGGTAGAGGCAGGAGGATCAAGAATTTGAGATCAGTGTCAGCTACATAGCTTAAATTCAGCCTGTGCTACATGAGACTCTACCTCCAAAAGGGGCTGGGCAGATATTTTAGTTGGCAGGGGACTTATGCAATCATAAGGACCTAAATTCAGACCAGTACCCGCTGGGTACTAGGAGTAGTGGTATATATCTGTAATCCCAGCATGGGGAAAGCCATTGAGCTCCAGGTTCAGTGGGAGACCCTGTCTCAAAAACTAAGATGGAGCATGAAGACACTCAATCAAATGAAAGAAAGAAGAGGGCTAGTGAGATGACTCTGTTGGTAAAGGCTCTTCCAACCAATCCTTCCAACCTGAATTCAATGCACAGAATCCACATTATGGACAAAGAGAGCCTACTCTGGAAGTTGCCATCTGATCCCTACGCATACACCCACCCACACACACAATGAATGGAACATTTTAAGTGAAAAGATAGCTGTATATGGTGGTGTACACCTATAATCACAACACTCGGGAGACTAAAGCAGAAAAACAATTTGTTAGAGGTCAGTCTGGGCTACAGTGAGTTTCAGACCAGACTTGACTATATAACAAAAACCCACCTCAAAGAAAGTCAACAGAATGAGAAAGATATTTGCAAATATTATATATGAAATATTTATGCTAGACAAGGTGGCACAATCCTATAATTCCAGAACCCAAGAGGTAAAGACAGAAGGATTGCTGAAAGTTCAAGGCCAGTCTGGTATACATAATAAGACACTGTGTCAAAAGACCAAAATACATAAATAAATATAATACAATGAATATGTACAAATGGCCAGGCATGGCGGTGCACACCTTTAATCCCAGCACTTGGGAAGCAAAGATAGATGGATCTCTGTGATTTTGAGGTCAGCCTAGGCTATATAGTGAGACCCTGTCTCAAAATTGAAGTGTATAAACAGCCAATAAGGCTTGAAAAGATGTAAACAGCCAATAAGGCTGGAAAAGATATTCAACAGGAGTAATCATTAAGGAAATACAAATGAAAATAATAATGGTCTATCACCAGGATGGCCACAATTCAAACAAAAACAAAAACAAATGTTGAAGATGTGAACATTTGAATACTGTCAGACATTGCTGGTAGGAATGTAAAGTGGTACAACTACTTTGTTTTGTTTTGTTTTCTTAGACACGGTCTCGTGTATTCCAGCCTGGCTTCAAACTCACCATTTAGCCAAGTATGGCCTTCCTTAAGTTCCTTATCCTCTTGCCTACACCTCCCCCACTGCTGATACTACAGGCATGCATCACCACACACAGTTTATATGATAGTGGGGAACTGCAGGGCCCACATGCATGCTACACAAACATTCTACCAACTGAGCCACATCCCTAGTCTTTCGTGGGGGCACTCTGAAATACCATTTAGCCATTCTTCAAAATAGCAAACATCTAGCTCTTCTAAGTCCTGCTAATTCTATCTCTAGGTATAATACTCAACATAAATGAAAACATATGTTTGCACAAAAAAAAACTTGCACACAAATCTTCATAATGGCATTATTCATAATAGCCAAAATGGTGCTGAAGTACAGTAGTACAGTTTATATGTAGGAGGTTCAATTCCCTGCACCAATAAAACAAAATCCAGATAATAGCCAAACATTGGGAATGGTCCAGCGTGTGCATGAGTAAGGAAAACATGGGATATTTACACAATGGAAGATTATACACTTATAAGAAGAATAAACTACTGATGATGCACACTACTTAGAGCACAGATAAACACTGAAGAAATTGTATGCAGAAAACAGTTACGAAACCCTGCATATATTATTCCATTTCTTTGAAATGTTAGTCAGGAAATGTGAGAACGAGAAGGGAGCTCTGCAGAGTACTATCAGTAACAAAACGTACCATCATCTACAGTTTGCACTTGAAGGGAAAAAAGTCCAACCTAACTAAGTGAATCCTAAGAACACACGTGAAGCCCAGTAAACCAGAGCACTCAGTAAGAACTAGAAATCTTCTGTTTCACAGAGAAATCCTGTCAAAAAAAGAAAAAGAAAAAGGAAGAAAGACAGAAATAAAGAAGGAAAGGAAGGAAGGAAGGAAGGAAGGAAGGAAGGAAGGAAGGAAGAAATCTTATGAAGAATCTTATGAAGGCAGCAAGATAGAAAAAAATGGCTGCTGGTGGAATAGCATCACAGCCATGAATCAAATGGCCCTCCTACCAAAGCTAAGTTTATTAAAGAAATTGTACCTTGTTGTACCAACAGAAGAGGGTGCTCTTGAGCCAATCAACCAAATAAGGCATCTAAATTTTGGCCCCAGGAAACTTGGGGACACTTTACTGTGGCAAGAGAAAAAAAACCCACAGCATCTGTATGAAGGTACAATAAAAGAAGAGAAAAGCGAGAGTCTAAACTTTTCATTACCTTGTTATTTTTAACTTTGGGAGACAGTCTTTCAACTCACAAGCAGATGTCAGAGAACAATAAGCCAAAGTCAGTTCTTTCCTTCTACTATGTAGGACCCAGGGATCACATTCAGGTTTTCAGGCTTGGCAGCAAGCTTCTTTATCCATTGGGCCATCTCCTTGGCCCTACTTTTATATTTCTTTTCCCTTTTATTTCCTGCTTGCTTGCTTTTGTTTTTGAGACAGGGTCTCTCATGTAGTCCATGACGGCCTTGAACTTGATATATAGCCAAGGATTACCTTGAACACCTGATTCTCCTGCCTCCTTCTCCTGAGTGCTGGTACTAGATGCTTGTGACAGTATACTCTAGTGAGTCACAACTTTTTTAAAAGGTTTACATATTTTTACTTTCTGTGCATGAACACTTTGCCTGCATGTGTGTCTGTATACCGTGTGTGTGTGTGTGTGTGTGTGTGTGTGTGTGTGTGTGTGTGTGTGCGCGTGTGCTGTGGGATGTTCTGTATGCTGTAAATGTGTTGCTCTGATGGGTTAATAAATACAGTGGTGATTGGTCAGTAGCCAGGCAGGAAGTATAGATGGGACAAAGAGAGAGAAGAATTCTGGGAAGTGGAAGGCTGAGAAGCAGATACTTATGCAGTTAAGAGCACTGACTGCTCTTCCAAAGGACCCAGGTTCAATTCCCAGCACCCATATGGCAGCTCACAACTGTCTGTAACTCCAGTTCCAAGGGACCAGGGGACCCTCACAAAGACATACACACAGACAAAACACCAATACACATAAAATAAAAAATAAATAAATTATTTTAAAAAAAGATACTGGTAAGCCACAAGCCACATGACAACTTATAGATTAATAGAAATGGGTTAATTTAAGATATAAGAACTAGATAACAAGAAGCCTGCCACGGCCATACAGTTTATAAGTAATATAAGCTTCAAGTGATTATTTTATAAGTGGGCTGCAGGACTACGGGAGCTTGGCAGGACCTGGAGAGAAACTCTCTAGCTACATGTGTGTGGTGCCCAGGGAAGCCAGAAGACAGTGTGAGGTTCCCTAGACCTGGAGTTACAGATGGTTGTGAGCTGCCAAGTGGGTTCAGGGAATTAAACCAGGTCTTGTGGAAGAGCAACTCTTAACTACTGGGACAGCTCTCCAAACTTTTTTATATGTTTCTCTTTACTTATTTAGTGCCTGTATGATATGTTGAGAATTGATGTCAAGGCCTTACACATGCTAGACAAGTCTCTACCTCTCTAACTCTTGGCTATACCCCAGCCTCTAAGAGTCAAAACTTTTCAGTGGATATAAATAAATTATCCTGTGATAAAAAAAGAACCACAAAGCAGAGGAGAAGACAAACTAATATCATTAAATAATCAATATAAATATGAAAGAACAAAACATGGGAAATTGGGGCTGAGGAGATGGTTCAGCAGTTAAGAGCTCTTGTTCTCACAGAGGACCCAGGTTTGATTCCTAGCATCCATATAGTTGCTTACAACTCCCTGTAATTCCAGTTAAGGATAGCCAGTAACCTCACCTGGCCTCCACAGGCACCAGGCACACACAAATATGCAAATAAAATAAAAATAAATAAATACCTTTAAACCAACCATGAGAAATGGAAAACTCCATGACAGAAGTAGGAAAATACGCAAAGAATGCTAACTGAACTAAAGAAAGACTTTGAAGGGAAAAAAACAAAATCATCTTAGATGAGAATACTAAATTAAAAGGTACTCAAGGCTTTTAAAGCTGTGGCAAGAGCATGCGGAGTTCAAAGGTCATTCTTAGCTACACATCAAGTTGAAGGCCAGCAGAGGCCACATGAGACTCGAAGTAAATAAATAAACAAAACATTGTAAGAAGTTAAGACAGCAGGGCCTTGTGGTGCACGCCTTTAATCCCAGTACTCGGGAGGCAGAGCCAGGCAGATCTCTGTGAGTTCGAGGCCAGCCTGGGCTACCAAGTGAGTTCCAGGAAAGGTGCAAAGCTACACAGAGAAACCCTGTCTCGAAAAACCAAAAAAAAAAAAAAAAAAAAAAAGTTAAGACTAAGCTGGGCAGTGGTGGCTCATGCCTTTAATCCCAGCACTTGAGAGGTAGAGGCAGGCGGATCTCTGAGTTCGAGGCCAGCCTGGCCTACAGAGTGAGTTCCAGGACAGCCAGGGCTACAGAGAGAAATCCTGTCTCAAAAACCAAAGGGAAAAAAAGAAGTTAAGACTAGTGACATGTGACATGTAATCCCAGCTACTTGGGAGGCCAAGGCAGGAGGCACACACGTTTAAGGACAGCTTCAGCAATTAATGACACTCTGTGGAGCCGCTTCCCTAGCATATAGGAGAGTCTGGGTTCAATCGGCAGGACTGCAAAACAAACACACAAACAGGTAAAAGACGGGAGAAATGACAAGGAAAATAAGTTGGAAAAAGCAGAACATGGCACAGAACTCAGGTTTAAATTTATCACAGTTGAAGTGGAACTCTCAGGAACAAAAAAAACATCTAAATGTAATGTACTAAAAGATCCTGCCATGTACTCGAGAACATCTGTAACTGAGGGAAAATCTCAACCAGTCTGCTAGCTTCCCCTGCTTTCAGTTGATTTTCAAATTCCTAAGTTGTGGAGGTCATGCAGCTGGACAATATATTATTAGTCTCCCATTAGCCTTGCTGTCAACAGCACTTCTGCTGTGTGTGTGTAATGAGAATAACGGTTGCCTAGGTTACTCTTCAGGAACATGGAGTCCACTTTTGCCGAAAGCAGTGAGCCCTGCAGATGTCCAATGAGTGACTAACTCAGTAGAAATGCTTGGCCTCTCAGCCCTCCAACTGCACGTCTCCTTGGCTACCTTGACCTTTAGGTCAGACTCTATCTTCTCAATTTTGCATGTAGATAGATGAGCCATTTTAAAAAAACAGTTTTTTTTTATTCAGAACTGCACCGGTTGATTTGACCTCCAATGACTGAATCTCTCCTCCTTCAGGAATGAGCACACCAAGATAAGAGTGATTAAGAAAGACAACATCCTGTTCCAGGTTACTGGAACAGACCCTGGAGATGTTCAGGCATCAATTCTTTCCTGCCTGTTGCCCCCAGCTCCTCCCTATAAAGCCCTTTGGCAAACCTGAGCCTTCTAACATTATTTATGTTGCCTTTGTTTGTTTGGTTTGGTTCGTTTGGTTTTTTCGAGACAGGATTTCTCTATGTGTAGCCAGACTTTCTTGGGCCTCCAACTCCCAGATAATGAGATGGAGACTTCTTATTAATTATCAAAGTTTGGCCTTAGCTTAGGCTGGTTCTCAACTAGCTCTTAAACTTAAATTAACCCATTTATATTAATCTACGTTCTGCCATGTGGCTTGTTACCTTTCCTCCATAATGTATGTCTGACTTCCTATGTGTCTTGCTGGCAAATCCCACCTCTCTTCTGAGAGTTCCTATCTCTGCCCCAAAGTCCCACCTATCCCCTCTTGCCTAGCTATTGGCCATTCAGCTCTTTATTAAACCAAACAGGTGCCTTAGGCAGATGAGGCAGAACATAGACACATCTTCACACAGAGTAAACAAATATCCTGCAACATCTGTGTAGTCCTGGCTGTCCTGGAACTTGCTCTGTAGACAAGGCTGGCCTCGAACTCACAGAGTACCCCTGCCTTTGCCTCCTGAGGGCTGGGACAAAAGGTGTGGGCTGCTATGCCTGGTACCTTTCAAGTTCTTTGTTTCCTGGTTTTCCACATAAATCTTTCTCCTTGCCCCAACCACCAATCCTTGATTCATTGGCCTTTTCCACAAGAAAAGAGCAAACTTGTGTTTGATAACTCATTGACAGTCAGCTCTGGAACAAAGCTAAGCCAAACAGATGTTGATGACCAAGAACCAAATACAGTCAGCCAGGCATGATTAGGCAGGCCTGAAATCCCTGCATTCAGGAGGCTGACACAGGAATATCAGAAGTTACTGGTCAGCCTGGGCAACATAATGAGACTCCATCTCATAAAGAAAAATGAAATAACCTAAAGCCAAAAAATAATGACCCTACAGGACCTATTAGAAAGGAAATACAGAAGGGACCAATGTGCTTGACAAAATATTGAAGGAAAGATGTGGGGGTGAAATTATTGTAAAGAAACCCAAGTAAAAAAGTGTAAGTGAGGGCCAAGAAGATGGCTCAGAGAGGTGTAAGTGTCTGCCACCAACCCTGATGGCCTGAGTTCAATCCCCAGGATTCACATGGTGGAAGGAGAGAACTGACTCCTGCAAGTTGTTCTCTGATACACACACACACACCACACACACACACACACACACACACACAATAATAATAATAATAATAATAATAATAATAATAATAATAATGATGATGATGATGATAATATAACTTTTAAAAATTAAAAACAAGTAAAGTAAAAATTAACCAAAATTTCTGTTTTATATATTCAAGACCTGAGGAAATTTTTTACTCAATAGCTCTTTCTGAAGATTCTACTAGACAATTTTCATTTAAGAGATGATTGGAAGTCTGGCAAAGAACTAGACATTCAGAGTTTAATAGGTTTCATTATAAATCTACCACATTATTCAACTCTTGATGCACAAAAAAGAAAAAAAAAGTGGTTAGGAGTCTCATAATATAGAAACTGGGCCTAGGTGGCAGAGGCCTATAATCCTAGCTACTCAGGAGGCTGAGGGAGGAGGATCCTGAGTTCAAGGCCAGTGTGGGTTACTGACTCTGTTCACAGTCAATGTGGACACAGTAGTAAAACTCAGCCTCAAAATAAAAAGGTAAAAATAGGACTGGGGACATAGTTCAGAGTATAATACTTGCCTAACATGAATAAGTCTTTAGGTTCCAGAATGGAGATGTTGTAAGGATTCTGTCCTTAATTATGTCACTAGCCTGCGACGGCATCCCAGCCTAAAAAAGCAGGCGTGCCTTCTGTGCCTCTGTGCCCTCTCTCCTTCTGTATTCTCTCCCCTCCGAGCGGTCTCTCTGTTTCTCTCTCTCTCTCTCTCTCTCTCTCTCTCTCTCTCTCTCTCTCTCTCTCTCTCTCTCTTCCTCTCTCTCTCTCTCTCTTCCTCTCTCTCCCTCTTTCCCTCTTTCCCTCTCTCCCTCTCTCCCAATAAAGCTCTAGAAAGGTAACCATGGCTCGCGATTCTTCCGGACCGCAGCATCCAGTGGTCTCTTCCAGCATGGCCACTGCAGGCAGCCGGCGGCCAACCACGAGCGCTGCCGCTTAACGAACAGATGTAGCTCACTTGACAGAATGCTTGTCCAGCATATACAAAGCCCAATGTTCAGTTCCCAGGACTGCAGAATCTAGCCATGGTGGTGCATCCTTGTAATCCCTACATTCAGAAGGTGGAGACAGGAGGATCAGAACTTTAAGGTGACACTACTACTACTTAACTACTACTACTACAACATCAAGTTTGAGACCAGCCTGAGACACCTAAGGCTTGTAGAATGTAAAAAACATAGACACTATATACACCTGAAAACAGGAGCAAAGAAAAAAAAGAATAAGCTCAATGACTGCTGCAAAGGACAAAGTTTAGAGTCAAAGGATGTTGTTTATCACAGCAAAGCACAGGGCTATAGCTCAGGTGTAGTGCATTCCTGCTGAGCTCCTGGACTAGTTCCAGAGAGTAGCACCTAGCCCTCAACCTTCCTTTGTTCAACCACACCTTTTGTTTCTCTTATCACTCTATGTGAATCTTGTCTGAGAGTCAAGGATCAGAGAGTCCCCCAGGGATCAAAGGCCTATGCAAAACTTGGTTCAGGAAACCCGGAAAACCGAGGTACCTGATAATTCAAGGAGTTTGCACTTGGCATTTGGTCTCTGGGAGCTCCTTTTAGGGTGCTTTGAAGGTACGGAAATTAACTGGCTAAACTGTAAATAGAGCGAAATAAAAATGCCCTAGGCGAAGGGATAGTGCTTCTGTCCTTCTAGGCTGGACCCCCCTGCAGCCGTGAAAGGCTAGATTCATTCTTAAGATGCCTCTGAGTCTTCTTTCCACGGACCAGCCTGAACCCACACACCCAGGTGGAGACAAACAGTTATATTTGGTGCCCAATGCGTGGCTTGAAGAAGGACAAAGTATCTGCTGAAGAAAGATAGAGGAGCTGGTCATCTTAAGAACTGTAGGGAGCAACCTCAGGGTAAGAGGACTCCAGGATTGGCAGGGTCATGGGGAATTTGAACTCCCCATCTCAGGAGCAGCAAAATGTACAGTTGCTAAAATGCTTGTCAAAATAAAAAGCGGTAACTGAACAATTTTGTTTGTTTGTTTGTTTGTTTGTTTGTTTTGTTTTGTTTTGTTTTTCGAGACAGGGTTTCTCTGTGTAGCTTTGCGCCTTTCCTGGAACTCACTTGGTAGCCCAGGCTGGCCTCGAACTCACAGAGATCCACCTGGCTCTGCCTCCCGAGTGCTGGGATTAAAGGCGTGTGCCACCACCGCCCAGCCTGAACAACTTTTAAAGATAGAAATACAATGGCTCCTGAGACAGGAAATAAATAAAGGAAAAAGACTTTTCTCAATAGAGAAAAGGGAAAGAAAGAAAATAAAAAAGAAAATCTTCCCGATAGAGAAGAGGGAAGGAAAGGAAATAAAAAGAAATTTCCTGTTAGAAAAGAAAAAAAAAATATCAACAAAAAAGGATTTTCCCGGTAAAAGGGGGAAAAATATTAAAACTAGGCCTAAAGATTATAAGGCCCCATAAAAGGAAAATATAGGAAAGAAAAAAAGCCTCTTCCCAATAAAAATAGAGGAAGAAAAGGCTCTTTCCTATCTAAAAATTTCAGAATAGCTAATACTGTGAGCTCTTTCTGCTTGCGAGCACAGTGTGAGCATCTGAATTACAATGAATCAACAGGGGGCCTCACTGCTGCAGCCTGAACAAACACAGCAAGCCCGGAGCTTAGAATTGTGTTGTCTGTTTGCTTAACCTTGGTTTGAATGTTTTTTATTTTTCCCTCGGAGCTGGAATAACTCAATATTAAAGATCCCTTCATGGGAAATGTTTTCTGTTTTCCCCTAACGGTGGGAATAACTCATTATTCCTTCATGGGAGAAAGAGGAAGTTTAAATGGGCCCAACTTCTGGTGAAGAACGGTTTCCGTCAGGACTTGGAATGCTAAGTCGATGCTGTTATGATTTTCCAGAGATATTAATCATTCTTTTGATTGTCTAATAATCGTTTGGATGAATGTTTGATTTTCATGGTAGATAAACAAAAAAATAGGATTCACAATTTTAAACTATATATTAGATATGCTCTTGTCTGTTCATCATTACTGAGAATTTGGCTCTGCTCTTTAAGTTGCTTTCTAAAAATTCTTGGTTAAATTCTATAGAAATGTAACACCTGAAACAGATTGGGTTGTTAGCTTATTAAATAATATGGTTGCTAGAATAAAAACCCATATAAAATAATCTGTTATGGATAAAGAGTTTACAAAATTATTTTTCCACTAAATAAAATACAGGTAAATAGTTTGGTCCACATTGTTAATAATTGGCGATTTGCATTAATGTGTTACTTGAGATCTATAAAAAAGAATCATCTTTTTAAGATTTTATAAAACTACTCCAGGGTATTGTCTAAAGTTACTTCTTAAAATCCTATAGAGATTGTAAATTTAGAGTGGGGGCCACTGTCAGTAGCCCAACTTTATGTCAATATTTTGTAAATCAACCACTGGAAATAATTTGTAAAGAATTTCCTCAATCTATTATTTATCATTATATGGATGATATTTTATTGGCTGCTTCTGATACAGATACCTTAGAAAAATGTTTAATGTACAAAAAAATTTACCCGGTTGGGGATTACAAATATCTCCTAAAAAATATAAAGAGGAGATTCTCTTAGCTATTTAGGCCACAGAAGGTACAGATTAGGAGAAATCGACTGCATATTCTCAATGATTTTCAAAAATTATTGGATGATATTAACTGGTTGCGGCCTACAGTTGGATTGTCTATTCAAGAATTAACTAATTTGTTTCAAATTCTGCAAGGTGACTCAGATTTAAACAGTCCAAGACAATTAACAGCTGAGGCCAAAAAAGAATTAGCCCTGATAAAACAAAAATTACAAAATGCCTATATGGATAGATTAAACCTTATAAAGAGATGCTTGTTAAACAGAAGGGGGATATGAGGACCCCCCAGAGATAGACTGAATAATGCCCTACTAATTTTAAAATGTTTTAAACACTAATAAAACAGAAACAACATTGAGTTATGGAAAGAATTGCTGAATCGAGTCAGCCCAAGTATTATAAATATTTTAACATATAAATAGTCCAGGGAAAGTGTTAAGTTAGGGCCAAGGTTATGCTTATGTTTCCACAGGAAATAATAAATTGTGGATTCCATCGAAATTGATAAAAATCCTCCATGAGAAAAAGACATCTCCAAGATACTGCAGATGCAGGGATGCCTCTGCCAAAGTCGAGACACAGGAGACCTTTGCAACAAACAACTAATCCTCCCACCTGGGGACAGCTTAAGAGTTTGTATGACAAAGGAGAGATGATACTTCCCATGACTCACAAGCCTCTGACAGCTACAAACTTATTTCTTGCCATGCTTTCCATGGTAATGGTGCAGGTAAAAGGGATGGATCATAATTATTCGGCTTATATCCACAATCCTCTAATTAACATAGCAGTAAGTTGGGGAGATAGGAATATTCCTGTAATGGTTAATGAATCTTCTTGGCTACCTGGTCCTTATGACAACCGAGGTCCTGCCCAGGCAATAGAGGTGGGTAAAGTGATTGACAATTACACTATTGGAGTATATAAGAAATTCCTATTTTCATGGGAAATGGAATTCAATGCCCCAAAATAACCTCTCAAGTATGGCTATCCATAGTCAATACTACCCAAGATTATCGTAATAAGTTTCATATGCTTCATGCATCCGGTTTTAAAGGACAAGAGATCAATGCTACTAGTTCCATAAATCTACCGTTCTGTGAGATGAGGGTTACCAACAAGGAATCTGACTGGGTACATTGGCAACAGTGTAAAAGTGAGAAACCTTGAGTGCTGATTAATATCTCCAATGGAGATGTCATTGATTGGAGCCCTTACGGCACCCCTCAAGGGAAATATTCTCACTCAGAGTTAAGATGGAAATGGTATAATATAAATGGAACTGTGGAAATCAGTGCTTCTATTAATGAACCTATTCAGTGGCATGGAGTTGGAATGGCAAGTCCTCTCCTGCAATTTGGCAATTCAATTCAAACTAACTTGTGGAAAGTGTGGGAAGGAAAATTAAACATTAAGGATGATAAGTACATTCTGTCTTTTAGACTAAATCAAAGCCATTCTATTATGGCATGTTATTAAAGGGGCCTGTACAATGGCACCCAAATAATTACAGCATCACTTGTGAATGGTGTAGCCTTCATACCTGTGTTAATTCTAGTATGTTTTTAAATTTGACCTTTGAAAGTTTATATATTCTTAGAGCAAGGCCAGCAATCTGGATACCAGTGAAGTTGTCGAGGCCATGGCAAGACTCTCCTGTGATTATCTTGGTACAGAAGCTCGCTGAAAGAATATTAAAAAAAAACATGTCGTATGGTTGGACTGGTGTTGGCAGTTATTATGGGAATCATTGCATTGACAGCTATGGAAGCAGCCGCTGGAGTAGTGCTTCATAAAGAAATCCAAACCGCTGAATTCATTAGAGACTGGCATAGACATTCAAAAAAAAACTTTGGACTGAACAAAATAAAACTGATAATGAGATAGTAAATGAATTAGCTAAATTAAGGCAAGCTGTTGTATTGTTAGGGGATCAGTTAGAGATTTTGAAGGAGCAGATAAAATTAAAATATGATTGAAATGTTTCTTGTTATTGTATCACCCTCTTTAGATTTAAGGAAAACAAATATGATTGGGAAAAGGTTAGGATGCATTTGCTGGGTCACCCTAATTCTTCTCAAATGGTTTTTGATTTACAGAAAGAAATGAACGAAACCTTTGCAGAAAAGTTACCCGATATGATAGGGACAGGCATTATGGAAAATCTAGCAGATACCATAGTCTCATTCAATCCTACGAATCACTCTACAAAGTTTAAAGTCAAAGGATGTTGTTTGTCACAGCAAAGCACAGGAATATAGCTCAGAGATACAGTGTATATGTGGGGCCTGGATTTGATCTCTCCAACTGCAAAAAGTGCCCCCCAAACCAACAAACCAAACAGTGGGAACCTAGGTAAAGAAAGTATGGAGTGAGCACTAAACCCCTTACCTATTCCTTAAGTATTCATCTATCCTAGTTAATGGTTTCCCATAAGCCTCCTTGTGCCCCTCTTTATAAATATTTCATGTATCAGACAGGCTCCATGTTAGCAACCTTTTCCTTGTCTGTCTGTCCCTGTTTCTGTCTCTCTTTCGTGCACACACACGCGCGCGCACACACACAGTCACCAGCCCCAGGCCACTCATTACATGATCCATCTTGAGTCTGTTTTGTAATCTGATGTGGTAGCTAACATCATCAGCCCACACAGAAATACTGACCCTTCCGGCTGAGCCAGCTGCACAACTCCCAGCCAATCTAGGGCCTCCCAAACTTGTTAATGCTCCCCCATGGCAGTGTTATGTACACAACAAGTTCACTGGTAGGGGCATTAATGCATCTCCAGTCAGAGACTGATACTGATTTTTCTCTGTTCCAATAGATGGTTAAGTTAAAAGATTTTTTTTTTTAATTCCAAATTGTAGCATCTGCTTTAGTGTTTTATTCATCACAGAAGAACACACAGGAGAAAAAAAATAAAATATGATTCTGGCTTTTTACTCAAGGCCTGTTTTTTATTTTTTAATCATGTTAAGGCAATAGCCATCTGTCCCTGTTTAATTAAAAGTTTCAAAAAAAATTAGTATCAGCCAAGCACTGTGGCACATGCCTATAATCCCAGGAACTCACCTCAAGTTTAAGACCAGCCTAGTCTACACTGTGAGTTCCAGGCCAACCAGCACCACGCAGCCCGATCCTGTCTCAAAAACAATGGTATCACAAATAAGCATTGAACTAGTCCAGATTATTCTCGGGGTACATTAATTAAGATGATAATATAGGTGTTAGTGAGATGGCACACAATATTAGATACAAAGAATAAGACTGGTGCCACACAAAGGAACACACTGTTTGTGTGCCCAAGTAGCCTGCTAAGCCAAAGTAGCCCAGCAAGGAGATTCTTTTTTTCTATTTTTGTATTACTTTATTTTCTGTATATGGGTGTTTGGACTGTGTATATGTCTTTGCAACGTGTATGTGCCTGCTGCTTGCAGAGGTCAGAAGAGGGAGCTGGATGCCCTGGAACTGGTTACAGGCAGTTGTAAGCCACAGTGTGGGAATCCAACTCACAACCTCTGAAAGACAGCCAGTGCTCTTGACCACTGAGTTATCTCTCCAAGTCCGGCAATTGCTATTGTAAAAAGCAATTCATTTTGTACCAAGACCCAAACTGGGCTACCAAGTTCACTTGACCAAGATGATTTCCATCTTTTACCCATGACTAATGTGGTGACTGTGTCTCATCCCATTGGTGGGAGCTCGACTTGACATTCTGATTTGGCTGGCTAATTGGCACATAGAGAAAGGAAAACACTCAGGACATGAATATTCTTGCTGGTGGGATGACATTTTTGTTATTTTATTATTTCTCTTTTTGATTTTTCGAGAAAGGGTTTCTCTGTGAAACAGTCCTGGCTGTACTGGAACTCACTCTGTATTTGGCTCTGTGTTTCTTATTTACTAAGACTGTTTAGAGACCAGGCTGGCCTCAAACTCACAGAAATCTGCTTGCCTCTGTCTCCTGAGTGCTGGGATTAAAGGCATGAGCCACCACCACCCTGCTCATTTTTATTTATTTCTATTATTTTTGTGATTTATAATATAATTATATCATTTCCCCCTTCTCTTTCCTCACTTCAAGCTTTCCCACATGCCCCTCCTCTCTCTTTCAAACTCATGTCCTCTTTTTTCGTTAAATGTTGTTAAATACGTGTGTGTGTGTGTGTGTGTGTGTGTGTGTGTGTGTGTGTGTACCTAAATACATAATACAATTTAAGGATTATGGTGGGTTAGTAAAGTGATGGTTTTAGGTTCTCCTCAAAGATCCATTGTAGATGAAATTCTAAACAGTCTTAGTAAATAAGAAACACAGAGTCAAATACAGAGGTAAATAGCCAAAGAGATCAGCGAGTCATGACTACCTTATCTTACCACTTCACCGTGTCACTTCCCCAGAGAGTTTCTTCCTGTGTGACTTGTGTTTTTATTGCCTTGCTGTTCTGCCTTCTCATTGGCTCTAAGCCCAGTCACATGACTTCCTCATCACTGCCTGTCTATACAGACCTCCAGGTCTCTATGGTTGGTACTGGGATTAAAGGCTTGTGTCACCAGCTTGGCTGTGTCCTTGACCACACAGAGACTCTGCCTGCCATGTGATCAGATTAAGGGTGTGGGCTACCACCACCTGACTTCTGCTAAACGGCTATTTGACCTCTGATCTCCAGGCAACTTTATTTATTAACATACAAATAAAATATCACATTTCATCACAAATAAAATATCACGACAATCCATGATCTCAGACAGGCAGTGGTGACACACACCTTTAATCCCACACTCTGGAGGTAGAGGCAGGTGGACTGCTATGAGTTTGAGGGTAGCCTGATCTACAGAGTGAGTTCCAGGACAGCCATGGCTGTTGCCCAGAGAAACTTTGTCTTGAAAAACAAAAACAAACAAAAAGATCCATGGTCTCACTATCCCTGGGTAGTTGACTAGGTTCCAATATAAGGTATGAATTCCCTTCCGTTGGACAGGTCTTAAGTTAAATTATAAGGAGAAAACTGACTCCTGTGAGTTGTTCTGTGACCAGCACATGTTTCTGACATGTGCACACCCAGACAAATCAATAGTAATAAAGTCAATAACTGAAGAGGTTCATATAGTTTTCTATCTTTCATCTAAGTCAGTAACTATTAGAAGAAGCTAGGTGCATAACTCAGTAATATGGCATATGCTTAGCATGTGCATGCACAAGGTCCTCAATTTTATCCCTAGCAGATATGTATATATATTTCATCATACAGAACTACCAGATTTCGTGGATAAATCTCACTTGATCCTGGCTAATTAACTATTGGATTCTCTTTGTTAAATATCTTTAAAGGATTTTTTTATAGTGATATTTTTGAGACAGTATCTCACATAGCCCACGATGGTCTCAAACTACTTATGTAGCCAAGAATGAATCTAAACTTACCCCCGTGCCTCTGCCTTAGGAGTATTGTAATTACAGGTGCATTCTATTATACCCAGCATGTAGCAATATTTTTAATGATATTTCATCAAATTTGATTTGAACAGCCAATTTTTTCTTGATTTACATGTTTTCTGACTAATTATCTGTATCAAGAACAGAGTTCAAGGGCATGACATAGTAGAGCACGCCTTTAATTCCAGCACTCAGGAGGCAGAGCCAGACAGATCTCTGTGAGTTCAAGGCCAGTCTGATCTATAGAATGAGTTCCAGGATGGCTAGGGTATGCAGGGAGAAGAGGAAGACAGAAGAGGGAGGAGGAGGAAGAAGAGGAGAGCTCAAAGCAGGTGTGGTAATGCATGCCTGTAATTGTAGCACTTAGGAGGCAACAACAGGTCTATCATCAAAAGCCCAACATCAGCCTGGTCTATAGAATGAGTTCCTGGTCAGCCTTGGCTACATAGCAAGACCCTGTTTCAAAACAAAAAGATCAACACATGGAAGAAAGCTTATATGGATATCACTGCCAGGCACAGTGAGCTTGGGCCCTGCCCAGGCCAGGAATCCTGCATGTATTATATCCTACCACAAAGCATGGAGCCTTTACACGACACCCTGTCCTCAATCACAGCAGCCAGAAAGCTGAGAGATACTCTCCTCCTAGTTCAGGGCTGTTATTTCAACCTAGACAACCTGAACTCATTAAACAATCCTCCCAGCAGACAAAATTAGTCAAGGGCCAGATCCTTACTATAGTTCAGGATATGGGACAGTGACAGGTCCCATCCACTCTATCTGAGAAACTGTAGGGCATGCTGTGAATGGTGGTGCATGGCTAGTGTCCTGGCTCTTGGCAAATGGAGACCGGAGGCTCAGGAGATCAAAACTAGCACACACTTCACAGTGACTGTGAGACCAGCCCAGGCTGCACGAGAGCAAGAGAAAACAATAGCTTCCAGGTCAGATCTTTGCACACGCTGTCCACACATAATGTTTTCTTTCTGTCTCCTTTCGCTTTCCCTTCCTCCCTCCCTCTTATGTTTTTCCCTTCCTTCCACTGTTCAAATTGAGCCAAGATTTAAAAATCAGAATATTTCACTGTTAAAAACACAATCTGGATTTCTTCAGAGTCTCTTAGAAGTTAGAAAATATGGCAACGCTCAACTGCTTTCCTCTACATCACAATAGCAGCTGCCTTTACTTCATTCCATTCACAACTCAGCTCCAATGTTGGCTACCATTTACCATTGTGCTTATACTATTGGTTTTTCTCTCATATTAGACCATTTTCTGAGTCCATGCTTCCATGAGGTGTGTTTTAGGAAAAATGGGAGGTTTTTTTTTGTTTTTGTTTTTTTGTTTTTGTTTTTGTTTTTGGTTAGGTTTTTGTCTCTCTGCTTATTTTGAGACAGGGTTGCATATATCCCAGGCTGGCCTCAAACTTGTCCTGTACCCAAGAATGACCTTGTTCTTCTGATCTTCCTGCCTCCACCTCCCAAGTACATGCTGGAATTCTATGTATCTACCAGCATCCTTGTTTATATAGCACTGGGGATAGAACCCAGGGTTTCGAGCATGGCAGGCAAATATTCTACCTACTTAGCTACATTCTCCAGTCCTAGACCTGATTTATTTATACAAATAATGTTTGTCCATAGTTAAATGTGTAAATGACCAGTCTGTGTATCCATTCATTTACCTGCAGACATCCGAGTTAATGATTCCCACTACTCAGCAAATATGAGCCAGTTCCTCCATGAACATAGTCATGTATAACTAGAGAGGTATGGACCTAAATCCTATGCCTGTGCTCATTCAAAACAAATCAGTATCCCCTTATATGGTAGTCACATGGATATCCCCAACCCACTGCCCTGAAACAGCATCTTTATAGACCACATGCTGTGGTTTAGATGTAGTTTTAGGTATGTCTGCTAAAGGTTCATGTGTAGAACTTTGGTCCTCACGGTGGAAGTCTTGTTACTCTTGGTCTGTCGGAATCAAATGTCTCTGGGTCTTATTTAGAGAACTGAAGAACTGCACATAAATAACAAAGTAACAGGATTTTATACCAAAGCACAGAAGCTGCAAGGAAACAATGGGCTCGGGGTGAGATTCAAGAGCCCTGCTCACTATCTGGGGCTTCACTTTTCAGGCCCAGAAGGAAAAGTCGATTGCTGGGTGTTTAGGATTTCTATTTTTGTGATAAAATGTCACGATCAAAAGCAACATGAGGAGGAAAGGGCTTATTTGCCTTACACTTCCACATCACAATCCATCACAGAAGGATGTCAGTACAGGAACTCAAGGTGGGAACTGAAGCAGAGGTCATGGAGGAATGCAGCTTACGGGCTTGCTCCTTATGGCTTGCTCAGCCTGCTTTCTTATACACCCCAGGCCCTCCTGCTCAAGATTAGCACCACTCACAATGGCTGAACTTTCCCACATCGATCATTAATCAAGAAAAGGCACCACAGGCTTGACCACAGGCCAGTCTGGTGGGGGCATTTTCTCAGTTAAGGTTTCCTCTTCCCAAATAACTCTACCTTGTGTCAAGACAAATACTAGCCAGCACACTAGGAGTGAGGTGTAAGTGGTCTTCTGTTGTGATTAATAGGCTAAGGTTATGTAAGCCTTTCTTCACTGTGCATGTCCTATCTCAAGTATCATATTTTAATCATATGCATGCATAATCATGCATAGACAGAAGATGATGAATATAGTGCTTTTCCTAAAAGTTCATTCAGGGGGTACAGTTTGTCTTACTACACATGCATCTAAAAACAGTCCAGGCTGGATATAATACAGAATGTGTTTAGCCACAAAAGGCAGGGGTGGAGGTATTAATGTGTTGCTAGGGAGCTATTGAGGCAGAGTGACCAGTTGTTTTGTTTCAAACAGGTTGATGCAGGTGAGGGTCAGACCACTAAGTGTCTTGTGAGAAAGGGGTGTGTAGGGCTCCAGGTTGCCATGCTATCCCTATGCTTGCCTGTCTCCGTATTGAGACACAGTGGAAACTTTTTACAGCCAGGTGTGGTGGTGTATGCTTGTAATCCCAGCACTGGAGAGACAGATGCAGGCCCAGCAAGACAGTCAGGGTGACAGCGTGAGACCTTACCTGAACATTACAAAGCAAAATAAAAAAACAAATGTTCCAGCCACGTGCTGGTGCCGCAGGCCTTAATCCCAGCACTCCGGAGTCAGAGGCAGGCAGATCTCTGTGAGTTCAAGGCCAGCCTGGTCTACAGAGTGAGTTCCAGGACAGCCAGGGCTGCACAGAGAAACCCTGTCTTGAAAGAAAAAGAGGAAGAAGGAAGAAGGAGAAGGAGGAGGAGGAGGAGGAAGAAGAGGAGGAGAAGGAAGAAGGAGAAGGAGGAGGAGGAGGAGGAAGAAGAGGAGGAGGAGGAGGAGGAGGGGGAAGAAGGAGAAGAGGAGGAGGAGGAGAAAGAAGGAGGAGGAGGAGGAAGTGGGGCTTAGTAGAAGACAACTGGGCTGTCGTGGCAGTAGGCTCAGAAGAGGTTTATGTTTGCTGTGCACTAGTTCTTGTGAGAATGAGTTACTTATGAGGTGGGCTCAGCTTCCTCTTCCTGTCTCACTAGCTGATTGCTATTCTCTTCTCATACCATGAGGCCATGTCTCCTGCTGTGATAGAGCTAGAAGGCCCTCACCAGAGCTTAGTACACACTGGTGCTATGCTCTCAAACTTCCAAAACTTGAAGCTAGATAAACCTCTTTCCTGCATAAAGCTATGAGTGCTTGGTATTTTATTAAAACAATACAAAAAGGCTAAAGACACTATGGCATACAAATATGACATATGTTGACAAATCAGAAGATTGTACTATGACAGTCAATTTTGATGTTAAGTTGATGGGATTTAGAATCACCACAGAGAGCCAGGTGTGGTGGCACACATCTTTAATCCCAGCACTTTGGAAAGCAGAGGCAGGAGGATCTCTGTGAGTGTGAGGCCAGCCTGTTCTACAGAGTGAGTTCCAGGACAGCCAGTACTACATAGAGAAACCCTGCCTCAAAAAAAAAAAAAAAAAAGAAAAGAAAAGAAAAGGAAAAGGAAAAAGAAGTCCCATGAAAACAAGTCTCTGGGAATGTCTGTGAGGGATTACCTAGATTAGATTGAGGTGGGGAAATGCACTCCATTAGAGCAGTACCACTCCACAGGCTGGTGTCTCAGACTGAAAACAGAAGAGACAGCAAGTTGAGCAAAGGAATTCATCACCCTGTTTCCTGCCTGTGGGTGCAATTTGACCAGCACGCCTTTAATCCCAGCACTCGGGAGGCAGAGGCAGGCGGATCTCTGTGAGTTTGAGGCCAGCCTGGACTACAGAGTGAGTTCCAGGAAAGGCGCAAAGCTACACAGAGAAACCCTGTATTAAAAAACCAAAAAAAATAAAAAAATAAACCCTTCCTTCCCCCCCCCAAGATAGGGTTTCTCTGTGTAGCTTCGCACCTTTCCTTGAACTCACTTGGTAGTCCAGGCTGGCCTCGAACTCACAGAGATCCGCCTGGCTCTGCCTCCCGAGTGCTGGGATTAAAGGTGTGCACCACCACCACCCAGCCAAATCCTTCCTTCTTTAAGATGCTTTGGGACAGGCACTTGATTGCAGCAACAAGACAAGCAACTAATATAAATATCAACAAAACAAAACCTATATTCATCCTGCCATTCAAGACATGTTATGGTCTATACTAGATAGCCCCATTTCCAATGTGTGAAGTTAGGTCCTTCATAGTATAACAGATAAACCCGGAATCATATCTTTCTGTGATATGTGATACTCAACCATAACATGGATACACACACTCATTTTATTGATGGCTATTTAATAGCAAATTAAGCGGCAACGTGAGAGAGTGGTCTGCAGTCTAAATCAAGTAATTAGCTAGCTTTAGAGTAGTGGAATGCACATCTTGTTCTGGATATATGTGCTACATTCAGGTCTGTACCACTTTGTACACAGTCCCTGGTCTTTGCAGGGGGCATTTCCTATAGGCTACGTTTGTGTGGTAAGAGCTGCTAAAGCAATCAAGTTAGGTGTGTCTATGCTGATTTCTTTTTTCTTTTTCTTTTAACTCAATGGATTAAAATTACAGTGGTTGGACTGAAGTAGAATGCTGGAGAAATAGCTCAGTAGTTAGAGAGCACTAGCTGCTTTTGCAGAGGACCCCAGCTTGGTTTCCAGTGACTACCCTGGGTGGCTCAAAACCACCTGAAACTCCAGCTCCAAGTGATCTACTGGCCTCTTCTGTCCTCCAGGGGTACCTGTACTCAAGTACACATACCCCCCACATATGCGTAATTAAGGCTTATCTATCTATCTATCTATCTATCTATTTATTTATTTGAACATTTATTATTTTGTGTGTATGTGGGTGTTTTGCCTGATGTGTATCTGTGTACACACATGCATGCCTGGTGCCTGAAGAGGGTGTCAGATCTCCAGAACTGGAGTTACAGGTGGTGATGAGCATCCATGTGAGTGCTGGGAACCAAACCCATGTCCTCTGGAAGAGCAGCCTGTGTTCTGAACCATCTTTCCAGTCACACACACACACACACACACACACACACACACACACACACACACACACACACAGAGTTAAAAATAAATAAGGTCAAGTGTAGTGGTACATGTGTTTATTCCCAGCATTCAGTATGGAGAAGCATGCTATGAGTTTGAGGCCAGCCTGGTGTACATAAGGAATTCAGGCCACCCAGGGCTACATAGTGAGACCCTATCTTAAAAAATATAGAAAGAAAAGCCTTTAAAATAACAACAGGGCCTGGAGAGCTGGCTCAGCGGTTAAGAGGACTGGCTGCTCTTCCAGAGGACCCGGGTTCAATCCCCAGCACCCACATGGCAGCTCACAACTGTCTGTAACTCCAAGATCTAACACCCTCACACAGACATACGTGCAGGCAAAACACCAATAAACATAAAACAAAAATAAACTATTAAAAAATACAACAACACAAACCTCAAAAGATTTACTTTTCATTCCTATGATATATCTAATGTAGCTCAGCAAACAAGACTGGACACTGTGTATTTCCATCCAAAATCTTAGTTGAGGGGCTGGGGATGCAGCTGGTACAGTGCTTGCCTAGGACTCACAAAGCCTTGAATTTTGTCCTCGGTACCACCAAGAATAAGAAAATAAAATAAACCTCCTAGTTGAACTGTCTCATCAATCCTAATCAGTGATCTGTAAATACTTTGGAGGTGTTAGCATGCACAGTTATCTCATTTGTAAATAACAAAAAATTGAATTTATCCTCTCAAAACCTTATACCATTTTCAGCCCGTGTATTGTTTTGCTTGTCGTTTATTTTGTTCAGTTTGGTTTTGAAAGATGATCTCATGTACCCCAGGTTGCCCTCAAACGCACTAGTAGGTCAGAATGGATTTGAATTCCCGATGCCCCTGCCTGTTCCCCACGAGTGCTGGGATTACAGGTGTGCAACAACATACCGGGATGTGCTCATACTGTGTGTATCCTTACTTTATCATTCAATTGTATAGATTATTTTTATTTATGTGTGTGCACGTACACATGTGTGAGTATGCACATGTGTGTAGGTGCCAACAGAGACCAAAAGAGGGCATCAGATCCCCTGGAACTAGAGTTAGAGGCAGTTGTGAGCCACCTGATGGGAGTTCTAGGACTCGAACTCTGATCCTCTGAAAGAACAGCAAGTGCTCTCAACTGCTAAGGCATCTCTCTAGTCTCAGAAATTGATTTGTTTAGGGTTAACTCTGGCAAATGAGAGGGCAGCTCATGGCCCAAGATGACCACCCTGAAGGATCTGCCACACCAGCCTCAGCAGGGGAACCTGAGAACTGAGAGGCTCAAAACCCCAGGCCTCTGATACCACCCCTAGGACAAAAAAAAAAAAAAAACTGGAGGAGGCCCAATTGTGTACAGTGACACAGAACTGGGGAATGATCTGCCTCATCCTTCCCTGCCTCCTCCTCCGCACATCACAGCTCTCCTTATTAGGCTGTTCCTTTTCAGAAGTAATGCACCCAGATACACCCTCATTCTCCCTCCTTGAGATTTGTGTCCTGACCTCCAGGGCAATGTAATCATCACTGCTCTTCTTTTTCTTTTCTTTGAAAATTACATTTATTCGGCCAGGTGCACACCTTTAATCCCAGCATTCAGGAGGCAGAGGCAGGCAGATCTCAGTTAGTTCAAGGCCAGCCTGATCTATATAGTGAGTTCCAGGCCAAACAGGACTGCATAGTGAGGCCCTGTCTCAAAAAACAAAAACATACCATATTTATTTATTTGTGTGTGTGTGTGTGTGTGTGTGTGTGTGTGTGTGTGTGTGTGTGCGTGCAAGCACCATGGTACATTTGTGGAGCTTAGAGGACAATGTGAGGGAACTGATTCTCTGGTTCCACCATGTGGGTCCTGAGGATCAAACTCAAGTCACCAGGCCCGGTAACAAGCACCTTCACCCACTGAGCCCTCTCACTGGCCTCCCAGTCTTTTCCTGAGTCCTGCAAAAACTTCCATTACAGCTTTCTCTGCCATGAGACAGTTTGTATCCTGGCAGGACTCTCCTGGCCATGGAGAGGGCAAACGGGGATGAATTTTGTCCCATTGCCGACAATAGGAAAAACAACAACAACCAAACAAAACAAAAACAGTACCGGTTTCTACTCTGTCTAAGCTGCCTTTTCCCTAAAGGAACACACAAATTCAAACTCTACTCTCTGGGACTTCACAGAGAACCTATGACATATAGCAACCCTCAGCATCCCCAGAGGCTGAGACAGACAAAAGTATCATCTATGACAGCAAATCCTCCTACTACCCCTGCCTGTCAAAAACATGCACATCTCATCACCAGCAAGAAGGAAGACCACATTCAGAACTGCAGCCATGACCTAGGGTAACTCAGAGCCAATGGTGACAGATAATACTTGCCTGTGTCCCTGTATCCAATTTTTCACAGTAAGGAATGAGCCAGGCTCTCCATCTGACCTAATGCGGGCACTATGAAGAGAGAGCCTCCCACTCTGGGCTTGATGTATGCTGATCAGACCATTAAGCCAACCTCAGTCTTCCATGGATGCTGTCCTCTGGGCTCCCCACTGTGTTTTCCAGAGCTCCCTAGTTCACACAACTTCTGTGGCCCTAGTCTGCCCACGTGTCCCCTACCACCCAAGAATAACCTGGTGTTTCCTCTCTGTCACAGTGTGTCAAGATGATGATCCTGGGTATCCCCTTACTTCCTTACTGATAGAAACCCTCTGTCCCACACCCTCAAGTCCCCCAGAACAGAACTGGGCTCCTCCCCAGCCAGAGGCCTGTGTGTTTGGAAGATCCAAAGGGGGAAGGAGGAGCTGTGACCCGCACAGGCAATCCCTGAGCTCCCACAGACAGGCAGGAGAGGACACACAGGCCAGCACCCTGTTGGGTAGAAGCTGAAGAAGGAGGAGACAAGAGGGGCTGTGAAGTCAGGACTGCTCCCAGCAAGTGGCTCTGCTAACTCCAGAGGGCAGAGTCAGTGGGAGCTGAATTGGCTTAGATGTGTGGGTGCAGACTTAGCCATCATGAGAGGCCTGGAGGACCCTTGAAGTCCTGCTGTGAGTCAGGGCAATTTGGCAGGCTTGAGAGAGGCAGGAGAGAGCCACACTTGGCTGCAGCAGCGCAAATGGGAGTGATGGCCCTCCGATTCCAGGTCAAGTGATGGCTTCTGAACGCCCAGAGCAGCCAGGACTCTCTCTGCATGCAGGGGCCCAGCATCCTTCTGGGCAGTGGTGGGGAGGTGCCCCATCAGAGGGAGACACAGGGCCACCTTTACCAGCTCTCCTGGGCCTGGAGGATTGCCTAGGAGTTGGGAGCCAGGCTTTGCATTTCAAACATCAAGATAAGCCAGACATGGTGATACGAGCCTGTAATCCAAGCACTGGGAAGGCTGAGGTGGGGAGGATCAGGAGTTTAAGGCCAGCCTGGGCTACAGTGAGATCGTCTCTCAAAAAAAGGGAAAACCCCGGCAACAAAAACAAGTCAGGATAGACTGTGCACAGGGGGACATTTGATCCCCCTCTAGGTGACACTGGAAAGCCTGACAGTGTCAGAGCAGAGGAAGCTCAGGAGGCCTTACTCAGTGTGTCCTTCAGACCATGGGTCCTTGTCCAGTTCTGTCTAGAGATAAAATGGCTTGGGACCTCTTCTGGGAGGACTCACCCTAGGGGACTTTGTGTCAGCTCTGATTTGGACACCACCTGCTGGGCATGCTGTGAGGATAATGTTTGTAGTAACCTCTTGGAAGGGCCTTTATTTACATGCACGCTGCATATAATGAAGTATCCAACAACCTTGAAATTAGCCAGAGGATTTTGTCAAGGTTCTTCCAACACCCTTGTCCAAATCAAAAAAGGAAATATAATAGTATGGTTTTTAGTCCTCAAATCATTTCAGAACAGTTTGTACAACATTATCATTGTTCTTATTTAGTTATAATTGTGACTAATTCGTACTATACATTTCTCTATTTTAAGATACAATTATTTTTATTTGGGAGGTTGCTGAGGATAGCCCTCACAGTCATGTGCTCATTAGGCAAGCATCCCACCACTTGGAGGCCTGTTTCAGTTTTTTTTTAATGTATTCAGAATGTTGTTCAGCCATCATCACTATCTAATTCCAGAAGATTTTCATTACCATAAAAAGAAGCCCTATTATCTCTCAATTCTCCCTCCATCCCCTGGCAACTTCTGATTTACTCTTTTTCTCTTTGTATTTTACTATTAGATAAATTTCATATCAGTGAATTATATATTACGTTGCCTTAAGGAATTGACTCCTTTCATGTATATCCTGTTTTGTTTCTGTTACTGGGATAAAACACTGTGGTGGTCTGAATGAAAATGGCCCCCACAGAGAGTGGCATCATTGGAGATGTAGCCTTGTCGGAGTAGGCATGGCCATGTTGGAGGAAGTGTGTCACTGGGGGCTGACTTTGAGGTTTCAAAAGCTCAAGCCAGTCCCAGTAGCTTTCTCTTCCTGCTGCCCATGGATCTAGATGTAGAGCTCTCAGCTACCTCTCCAACACCATGTCTGCCTATGTGCTGCCATGCTTCCCACCATGATGATAATGGACTAAACCTCTGAACTATAAGCCAGCCCCAATTAAACATTTTCCTTTATAGGAATTGCCAGGATCATGGTGTCTCTTCACAGCAATAAAACCCTAAGACAAGCACCCTGACCAAAACCAACATAGAGGAAAAAAGGTCTTATCTGACTTGCAATTCCAGGTGTCAGATCATCATAGGGGGTACGTCAAGGCAGGAATTCAGGCAGCTAGTCATATCACATCTACAGTCAAAAGAAGAGAGAATTACATGCATGCTTCCTGCTTGCTCTCACTACTCAGCAAGTCTTTCCTATTCTGATATCATTCAGGCTCCCCTGCCCAGGGAATGGTACCACCCACAATAGCTGGCTCCTCCCACATCAATCAATAATCAAGACTCTCCTCCATAGATGTGATCACAGACTAACCTAATCTAGACAATTTATTAATGAGGCTCTCTCTCTGGTGATTCTAGGTTATAGAAAATTGACACTTAAAACTAACTAACACAGCCAGGTGTGATGGTGCATGCCTTTAATCCTAGCACTCAGGAAGCAGAGGCAGGTGGATCTCTGTGAGTTCATAGGCTAGCCTGGTCTACAAAGCATGTTCCAGGACAGCGAGGGCTACACAGAGAAATCCTGTCTCGAAAAACAAAAACAAACACTCCCTAAAATCTAACTATCACAATAAGGCATAATGCTTTCAAGATTCATCCATGTTTTAGCATATATCAGTATTATTTTTATGGCTAAATAGTATTCCATTTGTGATTATACCACGTTTTGTTTATTCACTCATCATTTGTTGTCACGTTTTAGCTATTAGGATTATGCTTCTATGAAAACCAATCTATATGTTTTTAATAGGAACAAATGTCTTCATTCTTCTTGGGCATATACTTAAGAATGAAATTACTGGGTTATATGGGAACACTAGTTCCCATAGGAATGACCAAATAACTTCTCCAAAGTTACTATGCCATTTCATAACTTCATCAGCTAGGATCCCTTTCTTCTTCATCCTTGCCAGCATTAAAAAATTAGCATATATCAGTTATATGTAATAATGGGTTTCATTATGACATTTTCACACATGCATCCCATGTATTCTGATCATATTCACTCTCTATTATATTTTTATTGTTCCATATTTTTGTCTCTTTCTTTGATTTTTATTGTTGCTATTCTGTTGATTTTCTTTTTGAGACTTAGTTTTGCCATGTAGCCCAGCCTAACCTCAAACTCATGATAGTAGCCACTGCTGGGATTATACAAGCATCCTCTCTCTCTCTCTCTCTCTCTCTCTCTCTCTCTCTCTCTCTCTCTCTGTGTGTGTGTGTGTGTGTGTGTGTGTGTGTGTGTGTGTGTGTGTGTGTGTTTGTTTTCCTAGTGTCTTTGAAGTGGTATCTTGTGGCTCTGATTTGCATTAATTAATGAAAAGATGAATGACAGCATCTTTTCCTGTCATTAATACCTCATTTTATATGTTTTTGAGACAGGGTTTCTCTGTATAGTTTTGGTGCCTGTCCTGTAGACCAGGTTGGCCTCGAACTCACAGAGATCTGCCTGGCTCTGCCTCCCGAACGCTGGGGTTAAAGGTGTACACTACTACCTGCCCAACTCATTTTATCTTCTTTAGAGAAATTATGAGACCAAAATGAGCCATCTTAGAAATAAGACCAAAATGCTTTCACCCTAAAACTAAGGCTTGAGATATTTCCTTTTAGGTACAGGCCATGAGTTACTAAAACCAGTCAGTTCAGATTCCAGAAACCAGGAAGTGTAAAAGTACAGAGTCACAAGGTAGTCACAAGGTAATGTCTGCCGGACTATGGAATGACCTCTCCCTGGTTTCCAGGGTAACTGAGCACAGAAATGCCCCCACCTGAGGGCAGCCAATGAGAAATGGTGGAGGGCAACCACTCCCTTAGAAGTAAGATTAAGCCATGATTTCTAGAAAGCCCCTAGAAGCGAGCCAATCAGAATTGTACCCGTACTAGCACCCCTAAATGATGTAACCTTCTGATTTTTCCCTTTAAAAGCTGAGCTTGCAGATAGGTGGGCACTTCCCCCAGCCTCCACTGCGTTGGATGTATTGGACGAAGTCCCTGCCTAGGCTTGTATATCCAGAATTAAACCTTGCTTTTTCATTCCGGCATGCTCGTCTTTGGTGGTCTCTCTGGGGGTCACGATCTGGGCACAACAAAATGACTTTTCATATCTTTTGGCCAATTTTAAATTGAGGGTTCTTATGTTTGTCAAATTATA
The DNA here is from genome assembly GCF_949786415.1 of Peromyscus eremicus. NCBI lineage: Eukaryota > Metazoa > Chordata > Mammalia > Rodentia > Cricetidae > Peromyscus > Peromyscus eremicus. The sequence goes on from NC_081439.1 coordinate 104,070,328, forward strand.
AGATTTCTTTAGGTACTTTAGATGAGAGTCTTTGAGTTCATTAGTAAGTAGATTAATGACTTGAACCTGGCTTTATCGCACATGTCCCTTGTTGTACTTCCCCATGCCCCCCCACCCTTACCCCTGGCCTCCAGAGTCAAATTTCTGTGGTTTCAGGTTACAGAAAGCCCTCTCATGGGAAAACTAGAGCTTCCCTGTGGTCTCTTCAGACCCTTGCTGGGCTTTTTCCGTTCTTGCTATATTGTCGTTTTCTCCTGTAATGATCTTTGTGTTGGTAATCGCTGTCATGTTGGAACCTTTATGTCCACTTTAGCAATCTGACTCCATTTGGTACCTTCAAGCAGGAAAGTGTGCCAGTTATCTGTCAGTTTTTTGGAAGAAGGAGAATTGTAAGACTAAGCTACACCAGCACAGTTCGAAAACAATTGTAATTTGACATTTAGAGGCAAGAAAGACCCAGGGTCAGTCCAATTCCAAAGAGCAAATTTCCGATCCTTCGATCCTTCTCCTTTATTGCCTTTCTGTCCCTTCTCAATTCCTATCACAAAAGAAATCCGCCTCCCTTTCTTTGAGACAGGATCTCACTATGTAGTCTGAGCTGGCCTGGAACTCTCTATGCATACCAGGCTAGCTTCCAACCCTGAGATCTGCCTGCCTCTGCCATGCAAGTGCTGGGATTACAGGTGTGCACCATGAAGTCTGGCTGTACTGGTTAGTTTTAACTGTCAACTTGACACATCCTAGAATGACCGGGGAATAAAGCCTCAATTGAGGAATTACCTAGATCAGGTTGGCCTGTGAGTATGTCTGTAGGAGATTGTCTTGGTTGTTAATTGGTGAGTGGCACCATTGCATGAGCTGGGCCCTGAGCCATAGAGATAGAGCAAGTTAGCTGAGCATAAGCAAGCAGCCAAGCAAGGATGCATTATTCCTTCCCTCTTTGCTCTTGACCATGGATGTGGTGTGACTAGCAGCTTGAATTCTGCCCTGACTTCTCTAACATGATGGACTGTAACTTGAAATTGTAAGCCAAGTAAACCCCCTTTCCCTAAATTGCTTTTTGTCAAAACAACAGAAATGAAGTTACTAGGTCTTCCTTCTCCTTCCTCTCTGTTCCCATTCCCTCAGTCTCCTTTGTCAATTCCATTACCTGTAGCTTGCAGCACTCTTCCTGTCTTTCCTTCCTGGGTGTCCAGATCACAGGCATCCACACCTGGCTTTCTCCTAACCTCTATGTTGTCATCTTGTCACCTTGAGTACATATGTCCTTGATCCACTTTTCACAATATACTAGATAAAAACTAGGATCTTTCCAGTTGTGGTGGTTTATGCCTTGAATCCCAGTACTCGGGAGGCTGAGGCTTACCGATCTCTGTGAAGTTGAGGCCAGCCTAGCCTACATAATGAGTTCTGGGCCAACCAGCACCATACAGTGAGAACTATCTCAAGAGCAAATAGCTTGGACCTTAGCATTCACCTCTGCGTCCTGCCAGCAGCTCTGAAGAGTCCTCCCTCACTTGCCCCACGTGGACCTGAGAGGAAGGATGACGTTGTAAACCCCAAAACTCCATTCATCACAAGAAAGTGCTGCCTCCTTTTTATGGGTCTTCAAATTCCATTCCCTGCCTTTCTCTCCCTTGCCCTGTGCCCTGGAAGCCCACCTTGCCACCATCTGTGTCCCATGGGCTCTCCTGAGCACTGGCTTCCACTTGGCTTGGGCCTCTGGTAGGCAACATGCAGTGACACCAGACTGAGAGCAGAGAAAGAGCAATCCGAGTACTTACTATTTCTGGTCTCTTCATGCCCAGCCATGTGTCACATTATCTTTTCCTGGGAAGACATGAACAAACATCTAGTCACCCCAAATAGGGTGCCAATTACAGAGCAGAGAAACAATTCCACTCAAGCCTAGCTTGGTGAATCAATGTGTTGCGAACACAGTATGCCAGAAACATACAAACAAACTTGTGCATTTCCACAATGTCAGAATGTACTATATAAAAATAAATCCACAAGGTTTAATGACAGCAATTTGTCATAAAATCTGCCTACCTTGGTAGCTTGGCAGAGGAAAATGCAGGTTCTTTTATTCCAATCTTATTTACTAATATTAACACTCATCACACAGCACACAGTAAATTCATCTACCTCTGCGCATGTGTATATGTGCCCGTGAATGTGTGTGTTATAGAACGAATAGTTAGAGCAACGGCACTCAAGAGGACACAGAAGTGGGTTGAACAAAAAGTCTGTGTAGAAAAGATAATGACCCAGACTAGTGCTGGAGGGGAGCTGCTGGTGGAAACTGCTGATGTCAGGTTGGAGAGTGAGCCTTCAAAATTGAAGGCCTAACCAGGTTTAGGGCAGGAAACAGGTCCTGTCTAGGTCCAGACAGGCAGACAGATGGGCAGACAGTAGAGTAGCTTCCATCCCCTGCAGTGGAAAGAAGCCACATAGAGGAGTCATCAGTCCTTGAGTACACACCAGGCATCAGACAATACGTTAGTGTGGGGCCATGCCATCCCAATGTCAAGTGTCCATCATTTTATGGAGTGCAGGTAAGGGAGCTACACCCTTTTTCTTTCCTTGATCTGGTGTGTTTGATAAGTTCTTAGGCTTGGCTTCCCTGATAAGATTTTAATATGCCCATGTGTCCCCACAGTTTCAAGTCTCCCCAATAAATGTACAGGGTGGTTCCCTCTCTGTTCCCAGTAGTAAGTCACTTATCAGTCTGTGCTGGATGGGTGGAGCCTGACACATGGTGCAATTTCTGGGTCCACCCAGTGGTTGCAAGTCTTCCTTCTTCCTCAGAATGGAGTCAAAACCTGCTTGTAAAATGGTGTCTCCTACAGCAATGCATAGCCTGAAAAACCACTGTTGTATTCAATATTGGAATCCCTTACAATAGGGCATAGTCTGATCTTAACACAATAAGCTTAATTTAACCAGGCTACTTACAAGACAGTAAGTGGTTACCCACAGGAGCATAAGCAATTAATTGCAGGCAATTACACCACCAAAGAAAATGCTTCCTCTCCCCCAACAACCTTTCACTGCTTATAGCTCCTGTGGGAGGGATGGGACCTCAAGGGCTGCCACATGGGCTCTCCTCCTCTCCACAAGGAAATGTACATGGGCCAAACCTGGAGAGGGAGTCCTGTGGGTAAATACAGAAGCTCTTACTTAAAGCAACAATGACCACGTCCTGACCATAGGATAGCAGGATAGTGGCCATAATGGCTATTGGGCATCCCCTTGCTACAGCTTCCTTTCTCACCAAACTTTAATCATGTTTCTTTTTCTCCTTTCTAGGTGAGGGCTAGGCTGATCGCTAATCTTGGTCGTCAACTTGACTACATCTGGAATAAATTAAAACCCAAGCAGGTGAGCACATCAGTGAGGAATTCTCTTGATTGGACCATTTGAGATGGGAAGACCCAGCCTAAATCTGGGCCATACCTTCTGGTGGCAGCCCACATAAAAAGATATGGAAGAAAGAGGCTTTGGGCTTCTCGCCTGCTTGTCCTCACTTTCACTGGCAAGTTCATCTATCCTGCCACTGAGTCGTTCCTTCTCTGCTGTTAGAACCTATTTTTTTGGGATTCCAACATAGACTGGCGAGCAGCTGAGACATACAGCCTTGTGGAATGAACAACTACCAGATTCTTGGAGTTTCCTTTGAGAGATACCATTGCACTAGCCTGACCACAGCTTGTAAGCCATTCTAATAAATCCCCTCTTAATATATATTCATTCTCTAAGTACTGTTCCTTTAGAGAACCCTGACTAATAAAGCTAGTAATGACTTTCTTCTGTTATAGGCTGGAAGACATTGTGAGCCCAGAGTGATTCCCTTCTCCCTGCCTACATTTGCATTCAACTCACCTCAAATCAACCCTTTGAATGAACCATCTGCTTCCTGCCAGGACCCAGCCTCATACAAGCAGAGCAAGGAGGAGCCATAGAACTGGGGTCAGGCAGTGCCATTTATAGTGAGTCTGGAGAGGTCTCCAACTCCTCAGATAAGGCACAGATTAGGGCCCTAAAAATAGGCAAATACAAACCCTAAATGCAAGAGCAGGGTGGTGGGGGTACACACCTTTAATCCCAGCACTCAAGAGGCAAAGACAGGCAGATCCCTGAGTTTGAGAGCAGCCTGATCTACAAAGCAAGTGCCAGAACAGCCAAGGCTGTTACAGAGAAACTTTGTCTCAAAAAAACAGAAAAAAAAGGAAGGAAGGACAAATGCAAGAGTCATTGACTGTTTCTTACAAGGTTCCAGGACATTTGGTGGAAAAGTATGACAAGGCAGATAGGCTTTGCTAAGCCTACCAGACCCTAAACAGACAGGATGGCACAGAACCACTGTATGCTCCTACCTGTCTAACTAGATTGTGCTCAGGGAGCTTAAGTACTCTCCGTTTCAGACTTCACAGGAATACAAAACCTTATCTGAACCAGAGACAGAGACAAATCAAGATGCCATTGCTCTTTTGGTAGGGCAGTGTCAATATTGGATGCTGCCTTTGGACTTGATGATGGCTTTGCCTTGTTTCAAACCCAGCTAGATGGCACTATAATCTAGCCTAGGTAGCTAGGTGAGCTCTTGGGAAGAAAGCAGTCATCTAAGAAGATGAGGACTGTGAGCCTCCTGGTTTGTATTTATTGGTCCCATGGTTGCAATTCAACCCTGTCTGGGCATGTCTCATGACTTCGAGAGGCAGGCAACTCAAAAATGATGTGGTATCAGTAACAAATTGCACAAGGCCCCTGTGTAAATGAGGTTTCAATGAGCATCTGGGGAGAGGGTGGGAACTATTTTTCATGGGTATTGATTTCCCTGCCAAGCCCCAGACACACATGTTTTGACCCTGTGGACAAAGGGGTTGATGGCAAAAAGTGATGAATATGGCTTCCAGCTGCAGGTTGAGAATGTGGGAGAGAGTACTCTCCTGATACCCACAGTGTGAGATTTCATCAGGATAACCATGGTCCTTGTGGCTGGAGGGATGGCTCAGTGGTTAGGAGCACTTTGTGTTCTTCCAGGGCTCCCAGGTTCAGTTCTCAGCACCCACATCAGGTGGTCCAAAACCATTCAGTGGCTCCAAAACTCCGGTTCCAGGGGATCCAACACCTTCTTCTGGGCTCTAAAGGCACCAGGCACACATTTAGGCAATGTACTCATATACTTAAAACTAAGCAAATGTTTAAGTATGTTCTTTTGTGGAAGTTTTATTAAAGTTACTCAAAATTTGTAAATAAGGGATAGGTATGGTACTTGGCAGTCTGAGGCAGAACTATCACAAGTTGAGGCCAGTCTGGGCTTCAGAGTGAGTTCTAGGCTCATCTGAACTACAAAGTGAAACTCTATCTCAATGTGTCCTGAATGTCATCTCCATCCAGAAAAAAACCTATAAAAATAGGGGCCAGAGAGATGACTCAGTGGTTAAAAGTGCTAACTGCTCTTTCAGAGGCCCTGAGTTTGGTTCCCAGCACCCACAGTGGCTCACACCCACCTATAATTCCAATTCCAGAGGACCAGATGTCCTCTTCTGACTTTCTGAGGCACCCATATTCATATGCATATACACACACAGGCAGGCACACATACACATTATTAAAAATATTAATTTTTAGTTTTTTTTAAAGGAAAGCAAAATTATGTTGTTTTCTTGTGAGTGGAACACTGTCTAATAGGCCTGTACAATGTCTATTTAATGTTCTAAAGAAATTCTTTTGAGGCTGAATGTATTCTAAGTACATACATAGTACCTGACTTCATTCTGTATGGGAAGAGGGAGATGCTATGAAGGAAATTAGTGGATCAACTGCTAAAACTGGGATACAAGACAATACACTAGATTAAATAAAAGTGAAGCAATGTAAATTTTTGCAGTTGACACTGACTTGTGCTTGTATAAAAGGGGACCACTGTCTTGTGGGGGAGGGGTGTTTCTTTTGTTTTGTTTTACTTGAGATAGGGTCTCATTATGTAGTCCTGGCTGGCCTGGAATTCTCTATGAAGACCAGACTGGCCTTAAACTCAGAGATCTGCCTGCCTCTGCTCTCAAGTGCTAGAATTAAAGGTGTATGCTGCCATGCCCAGAAGCACTGTATTTTTTATTTGTTTCTTTTTTGAGATGTGGTCTCACTCTATTGCCAGACCTTGGCTACAGAGTACAGCTAATTATGTATTCCAGGCTTGCTAATAAATTTGTGGTAAGCTTCTTGCCTCAGTGTCCCAATTGCTGGGATTACAGGCATGGGCGCATCTGATTTACCATATCCTTTAGGAAACATGCATGGAAGTATTTTGGGAGGAAGGGCCAGGATATATATTATATTCCAATAGTTGAGAGAAGGCAGACAGACAGACAGATAGATGATAGGTTAAAAGCGATGGGCCTCTGAGATGAGTCAGGGAGTAGAGACGTTTATAACCAAGCCTGACAACCTGAGTGCAATACCACGTGATGGAAGGTAAGAACCAACTCTTAGAAGTTGTCCTTTGACCTTCAAATGCATGCATAGGCATGGGCATGTGCACACACACACACACACACACACACACACACACACACACACACAAATAATTTAATTTTAATGAAAGAGAGAACGACCACAGAAATGATAAAGCACTTGGGGTAAAGAGTTAACAGGAAGTGAACCTGGGTAATTGGTATATAGGTATCCTTTTTACTATTTTTATTCTAGTAATCTTCCTGCAAATTTAAAGTTCTCTTCAAAGCCTAGTGTGGTGACTCACACCTATAATTCCAGCACTTGGAAGGCCAAGGCAAGAGGACAACTCATGAGTTTGAGTGAGTTTGGGCTACAGAGTAAGACTCTGCTTAAAAAAGAATTTCTCTCTGAATGAAAAGTAAAGAAACCAAACTACAAGACATAGAAAGATGCCTAGGTGGTTAAAAGCTCTTTCAGAGGCCGGGTTCAGTTCCCAGCACCCACATGGAAACTCACGACTATCTTTAACTCCACTTCCAAGGGATCAACACCCTCTTCTGGTCTTGCATAATGTCAGCATCCCCCAGTAAACTCCATGTTTTGTTTGTTAATTTTAGAAGAGTCTTCCTCTGCAGGCCATGCAGGCCTTGAAGTAATTGTATGGCCCAGGCTGGCCTGGGATTCACTGTAATCTTCCAGCTTTGGCCTCCCAAATTTTGAGATTACTGGTATGATTATCTGTTGCATTCACTGCTCTGTTTATGAGGATCAGGACAACATCCCTTAAAGAGTACTCACAAATATTGTTTTGTTTTTTTTTTCCATCACTGATGATGGAACTAGGCACACACATGGTGTACATGCATATATGCAGGCAAAAACTCATACACATGAAGTAAAAATAAATCTTAACAAAGAAACCAAGGGGCTAGAGACATGGCTCAGTGGTTAGGGGCACTGGCTGTTCTTCCAGAAGACCTGGGTTCATTTCCCAGCACCCACATGGCAGCTCACAACTGTCTGTAACTCCAGTCCCAGAAGATCCGACACCCTCACACAGTCATACATGCAGGCAAAACACCATAAAAAGAAACAAAAATAGGGGAAAAAAAACAATAAGAAACCAAACAGCAATGCCTTCATTAAAGCAAGTATCATAACATACTGAAACTGTGGCTCCCTTAGTCTATGAGCAATCACATACAGTGTCTTAATCATCATCCCAGAGCCCGAGGGTGGGAGAGTTCCTTCACGGGACAGCAGGCATAATAGGTATAGTATGAACATGTGTTTATTGGTCAGAAGCCCTGAAAAGTGAATACTCCACAGAAAGAAGGTGGGCTGATAAAGGTTATTTCCTGGGTAATGTGGGAGATAAGTGGTCAAGTAAGTTAAAACCTCTGCTGGTGTTCGCACCTAAAGCATTTCTGGGCTGCCTAATGTTACTGCCTCTTCCCTTCAGTCTTTGGGTGACACTGCTGGCACACCCCTGTAAAGTATGTGCTCTGGATTTCTCAGCTCTGAATGTGTGAAGGCTTTCCTACAGTTCAAACAATTCTGTGTCAGCTGTGTTGAAATTGTCCATCTCCTGTTATCTCTGTAATTGAGCAGACACCTTAAAATATATGTGAACACTCCCACACCACCTTCACAAGAAGATATGATTATAAGCCATGGAGAGGTCACAGGATCTTCTGAGAAAGATGTTCAAACAAGTGTCTGTCTCATTAAATCTGTAGCTAATGAAGGCAGTGACTCATGAGGAATCCATCATGGTTAATTGCTGTTACTGCTGCTTTTAACTTTTTTGGATTCACTCGTTATTTTTTTAGGTTTTCAATCCAATGGTCTCTCTCTGTTTTTACTCATATATTAATTTTTTACTCATATATTTTTTTTTTGGCTTTTGAAAACAGGGTCTCATGTCGCCCAGGCTTATAGTCTCACCCTGCAGGTTCTACCTAGCAAGCACTGAGGTCACAGGCATACACTGTCAGGCTTGGCTTTTGCTCATAAATTTTTTTTTATAGTTTTCTTGGAGCTAGAGATACAGTTCAGTATTAGTACACTTGTCTAGCATACACAAAATCCTGAGTTCCCTTTCCAGCACTGCAAAACAAACAAATAAACAGAATGTTTGTAAATACTGTTTAGGGATGCTATCCTTATCCCCATGGACAATACAGTGAATACGACAGATAATCACATCTGTAATATCAACACTTGGGAGGCTGAGGCCTTCCTCGTCACTGGAAAATTACAGTGAGCTCTAGGCCAGCCTGGATCACACAGTGACTTCAAGGCCAGCATGGACTACAGAAAGAGGCCCTTCTTAAATGAGCAAACAAATAAAAAAAAAAAACAAGCAAGTCTCTTTTATCATGGAGCTTAGTAGGGGAAGCAGACATCACACAAGTAAGCACAGCAGAGATTGCCTTTGCATGATTCACTATTTCAAGCTGGGGTTGTAACTCAGTTGCCAGTGTTAGCCTGGCACACAGGAAGCCCCACCCGGGTTCCATCCCAAGTACTGTATACCTAGAATCCCAGGATTTAGGAGATACGGGCAGGAAGGATCAGAAATTCAAGGTTATCCTCAGCTACAAGGAATTTGAGGCTAAGCTAGGATACACAAGACTTGTCTCAAATATCATTTTAAAAATCTGAGCATTTGAAAAGGAATATATATTCCTAAATTGAGGACTCGATACTCATAAATATCTTTTTTTTCCTCTCTCTCTCATTGCACTGGGGATTAAACCCAAAGCCTTGCCAACATGTTAAGCATGTTCTCTGCCAAGATGTGATTTCCTCAATGTAATATTTATTAATTGAGAACTTCATATACTATATTTTGATCATATTCAGCCTCCACTATTCCCCCTAACTCCTTCCAGACCCAACCCCACCTCTTCCCAACTACCCCTGCTCTTTTCTTTTTATATTGTTTTATTGAGATAAGGTCTCACTCTGTAGTCCTGGAACTTTCTAGACCACATTAGCCTTGATTGCACAGAGATCTGCCTAGCTCTGCCTCCCAAGTGTTGGGATTAAAGGGCTGTGTCACCATATCCACCTCAATATTTTTGAAAGAAGCTTCTTATGAAGTAACCATTTACAACATCTAGGCAGGATGCAGAGAAGCCACAGCCAATATTGCAGAACACAGGTGAACAAAGTCCCAGGCTGTGAACGCCCTTCTGCCTGACACAGCAGAGGAAGAGAGGGGCTTCTACCTGGATTAGGGAACAGCGAGGATTCTCTGGAATGAACCAAACAGGAGGAGCTTAGACTCACATGGGAAACAATACACCAACCAGCCCACAGAATACGATCAAGGGACAATCCTCTGCAAACGCTTGCCAGTCCACTCCAAAGGCCAAGCCAATGTGACAGCCAGAGGCGATGGAGCACATCAGATGGAGAGTAAATCTAGAGGAACAAATCACTAAAGGATACGCCCCAGGTCCCTGCTGCTCTTTCCTCTTCATGTGAGCTCTGCTCTTTAACTCAATCTGTCCCAGTTAGTTTGTATAAAGAATCTAGCTAGCTATACAGCCCAGGTTGGTCTCACACTCACTGTGCAATTCAGCTAGGCTTCAAATACCTGGACACTCTTGCCTCAGCCTCCCAAGTGCTGGGATTATAGGCCTATGCTACCATACTTAGCTTCACACTCTATTTTTTTTAAAGATTTATTTATTATAAATACAGCATGTATGACTGCAGGCCAGAAGAGGGCACCAGATCTTATTACAGATGGTTGGGAGCCACCATGTGGTTGCTGGGAATTGAACTCAGGACCTCTGGAAGAGCAGCCAGTGCTCTTAACCTCTGAGCCATCTCTCCAGCCCCCTTCACACTCTATCTTAACACTGGACTTTTTCACCAGCTATGACCTTCCCTTGTCAGGACTCTAACGAATTTCATATTATAAATTGAAGTCCGTGCTCTGAAGCTACCTAATGCTTGCCACTGCTTTAGCTTTCCCCTTCCAGTTTCCTTTCGTCCTCACCCCTTTGACTGAGATGTTTGCATCTGCTAACCAGCCCCAGTTCAGCATGTACTCTGGAATACGATTTCAGCAAAAACTCTTGTAACAAGTGACTCTGCTATATTTGCTTTGGCCCCAAGTGTCAAACTTGATGACACTCAGAAGTACTTTTGAAGAATTATGTTTACTCTGTGTGTGTGTGTGTGTGTGTGTGTGTGTGTGTATGTGTGTGGAATGTGGAGGTCGAAGGTCAACCTGAAGGTGCAGGTTCTTCCCTTCCACCATATGGGTCCTGGGGATTGAGCTGAGGTCTTTAGCCTTGATGGGAAGGGCCCCTATCTGCTGAGCCATCTCCCAGGCCTGAGGAGCACTCATTTGTGGCTGACATAACTTAGTCACGACTCCAGTTCTGTTCAGTACCACCCCCCTGGCTTGCTGGCAACCACACTCATGAATAGATGAGAATCAGCAAGAAGAAAGACACTGGACTTCCAACAACCAGGTTCAAAGTACACCTCCTCAGAGGTGCAAGGAAAATGATTGAGGAGTTTATATGAACTTGAAAAACTAGTATTTCTTGTCCTTGCTGGATGATGAAATTCTAAAAGGAAAAATCAAAGGAAGGCTAGCTAAGAGTTCCAGTATGAAATACGAAGTCCAATTTTAGGGTGTAGTTACCTCTGGAGTTAGGAAAAGTGATCCAAGACATAGAGAAGGAATTTCCACGGGGGCTTGTTGTGTTTGTTTTTCTTTTTTGTTTGGTTAGTGGTATTTTGTTTCGTTAAGCCAGGATGTCTTGTAGCCTGGGCTTCCATTGAACTTACTGTGTAGCCATGATGACCTAGAATGCCTGATCCCCGAGCCTTCACTTGCTGTGTGTTGGTGTTATAGGTACTGGAGCCATGAGGCCTGGTTTACTCAGTGTTATGATCAAATCTAGGACTTCATGCATGCTAGACAATCCACCAACTGAACTACATCACCAACACTATACTTTCTTTCTTTTTAACATTTCTCTGTTTATTTGGGGGAATTATAAAAAGTGCCATAGTTCAAATGTGGAAGTGTGAGGACAAACTCCAGGAGTCCTTCCTTCTACTGTGTGGGCCCCAGGTATCAAACCCAGGCCTTCAGGCTTGGAGGTAGGCACCGTTAACTGACGAGCCAACTTGCTGCTGGCCCCTTCCTGCCTTTCTTCCTTGTTTTTGGACTCTCCCCACTTTTTAAAAATGTTGACATCATGATAATTCCATACATTTAAAGTGGAAGACAACCTGTTCAATAAAAGCAATTTCATATATATGTGTATATAACATATATATATATATATATATTACTTTAAAAGGTCTGTCATGCCGGGCGGTGGTGGCACACACCTTTAATCCCAGCACTCGGGAGGCAGAGCCAGGCAGATCTCTGTGAGTTAGAGGCCAGCCTGGTCTACAAAGCGAGTTCCAGGAAAGGTGCAAAGCTACACAGAGAAACCCTGTCTCAAAAAACCAAAAAAAAAAATGTTCAGGCAAAATTCTGTCTGTACATTCAGGAACACTCATATATCTGGTTATATACAATTCTCTCATCATGCAAAAAACCTCAGTTAATTTTTTTCTAAAGTCTAAGTAGGTCCGATGAACTAATATTAGCCATGTATTGACCAAGCTGTTAATCAGAGAAGTGCATGAAAGACCCTAACCCTTCAGGCTTACACCCCAAGCCCCAGGAAATGAGAAACTAAAAATCTAGTTCCAAGGGCAAGCTGACTCAATCATTATTCAACCACCCCTGCAACAATGTAACAATATAAAAAGATTTCTGTTAAGAGATGTGCTCAACTGTGACTGGGATAGTTACAAGTGTTCCAGGAAGGACCACTGTGACCTTTGTGTAAACTCCACTCCTGCCTTGATACCCCCCTTGAGGTTTCGGGAAGAATGTACATGTGGACATGACTGTACTCACTCTGTGATCAGACAATGATCTTGTGAAACGAAATTGTATGGGAATTGTAATCTTATGGCTTTTGTGGGTTTTTCCTTTAAAAGTACCCATGTGATTGCAATAGGCGTGACTCTTGCTCTCTGGAGCTGAGTTAGCCCAACTGTACAGCCGCAACAATAAACACCTCTTGCTGTTGCATCAACTGGATCGGAGTCTGGGTTCTTGGGGCGCCCACTCGAGACCCTAAACTTTGGGAAAGAGAGAGATCAGGCTGCTCAGCTGTCCTTCCTGCCATGGTGTGGCTACTCGATCTATTTACTTCCTGTATTTGTATCAAAGTGAGAATTTCATGACTGCAGCAAAGGACAGAATATGCAAGAAAGGAGTTCCTCGTGTCTGACAGACTTCGCCATCCTATAATACAATCCTTACAACTGTATGTGTCTAGGCAGAAGGGAGGAGGAAAGAAAAGCAGATCAAGACAAGTACAGAAGGAGAACGTCAAGACAGCACGTGGTCCTAGAAAACCAAAACAAGCAGAGCAGATGTCAGGGCCACTTGAGCATGGTAATTTAATTGGGTGGGAGTGGGGAAAACTAGTCTGGATGAGAAAACTTCAGTTCTTCCCTTACAAGCACAAAGAAAATCAACAGGACTTTTAGAGGTCATAGATGAGAAAAAATGCAACGGTAACTCCTAGTCTCCTCAATTAGCCAAAACAAGCTAAAGAAAACAGGTAAAAATACTTTCACCCTAAATATCTACCTATATATTCTACTGAAACCAACAGGTTTTTGAATAAGAAAAAAATATCAAACCACCCCCTCACAAAGTTTTTCTAAGAGGTACCACCATGTAGAAGTGACTAAAACAAATTAGTTCCCCCAATGACATTTCATTTCTAAAGCATAAAAGCTATGGACTACCTCACACAAATTAACAAGCATTCTTATAAAAAATAAAGCCGTTTGGGACTAATGATATTACACTGTATTTGTAGGGAAGTTCGAGGTACAAGAATACATGCAGTAATCAGGCATTTCCAGTCTAATGCGTCTTATCACTTAATGTTTATCACTTAATGTTTGGCAATAGATGCTAACTGGCCATGCATTTTGATACTTAAGTCACAAATTGTAGAGATCAAGAAGTAGTGTGTCACAGTAACGAGGTTTGTACTTGACGAATGACTGCAATGTTGAACACATTTCTTTTATGCACTTTGGGATTTGTTTTGCTGTCAGTGGATTGTTGTAGGTCCTTGACTCTTCAATATTCAGGACGTCTCCATCTGCATCCTCTTCCTCTTCATCGTACAGATCTGTTGAAATGAACTGTCCAGCTAATTTAATATTCAGGCCTTCGTTCTAATGAGGCTTCCTTTTCATTTCAAACTCTTGCTTCTTTTTTTGGCTCTTCCTCTCCACTGTGTTCTTATTCCTGAATCTGATGTTTGGGCTCCTAGCTTTCAGCAGCAACTAATTTCTTAGCCAGTGTATCTGGAGTCCTGGAATCACTGGCTTCTGAATCACTGGAGGTATCTTCCTCATCACCTATCACCTTGTGGTAAAGAGTGTTTGGGTCATCTAGTTCAATCAAACCATTGTCTTTGTCAGCTGGAGATACATTACCAGGATATTCATTTCATCCCACTTCTGGGACTTTTTACTCATCTCTTCCCCTGGCCACCACTGGGGAAGCTGCAGATGCCTTGTTCTTTAGGATTCCCTCAATGCGTCTATGCAAGGCCATCGAGGTCGCCATTACTGGTTGCTCCAGCTGTCAGCTCAGGGTTCCTGCTGACATGGGACAAAGGGATGGTGGCTGAAGAGACCCTCCAGCCCACTGCGGAGCAGACACAGAAGGCTCAAGCCGCTACATCTGTTGTCCTGGAAACCACTATCAGTATCCCCTTATGTCACAATGTCCTCAATCAATGCCACAGCAGACTGCACAGCTGGATGCCCTTTGCTGTCTCCTACACTGAATCCCATGGACCCACAGAGGAGACCAACCTAGTGTCCCAGGGCAGGAGCAACATAGACACCGAAGCCCCCTTTATTTCTTTAGATGCAATTCTGGAGTCAGGTCCAACGGCACATTCCTGTAATCCTAGCAGTCTGGAGGTGGAACTGGGAGGATCCGAAATGCAAGGTCCTCCTCAGCAGCTTTGTGAGACCCTGTCTCAGACAAAACAAAAAGTTCTGTCATTAAAAAGAACATGAGTCCCAAGAATATCAAAGTCTAGAAAAAAAGTCTAAAAACCCCTTCTTGTTGTGCTAGCAGCCAGTCACAGCCCATTTCCTGGTCTCTATCATTTCTCAGGAGATACCACTAGTAGGGAAGTGATCACGAAACAACATCACTTCCAATGATGCGATGAACAAACGCATCCAGATTAAGCATTTCCTAAACAGACCAGGGTTCTTGGCCAACCTTTAGTTAGATACACAAACCCCTTCCTTCCCTCAGATACTGCTCATGCCTCCACCAGGTAGACAAACTTCATGGAGACCAGCGTATGATCACCTCCCCATTGAATATAGGACACTGGCTGCAACTGTGACCACATACCCATGCAAACTCAGTCGACAGTATGTAACTATGCCAAGATTAAGATTTTTTTCCTGATACAATTGTCTGGGGTCACCAACCCTAGTTGAGACCCTCACAGAATGGTATCAGTACAGCCTCTGGCCTTTATGGATATACCAAATCACATGCCCAAATCGGAGCTGAGACAAAACCCCTACTGTGTTTGTCTTGCCAGATGAAGGCTTAAGACGGACCACTTCCAGGGCTGAATGGGACATGGAGCAATGGTCCCAAGGCCAACGCTAGTAGGCTATAACTCAGAGTAAGGCCTCCTGAGCTTCCTCTGCTCTGACACTGTCAGGCTTTCCAGTGTCACCTAGAGGGGGATCAAATGTCCCCCTGTGCACAGTCTATCCTGACTTGTTTTTGTTGCCAGGGTTTTCCCTTTTTTTGAGAGACGATCTCACTGTAGCCCAGGCTGGCCTTAAACTCCTGATCCTCCCCACCTCAGCCTTCCCAGTGCTTGGATTACAGGCTCGTATCACCATGTCTGGCTTATCTTGATGTTTGAAATGCAAAGCCTGGCTCCCAACTCCTAGGCAATCCTCCAGGCCCAGGAGAGCTGGTAAAGGTGGCCCTGTGTCTCCCTCTGATGGGGCACCTCCCCACCACTGCCCAGAAGGATGCTGGGCCCCTGCATGCAGAGAGAGGCCTGGCTGCTCTGGGCGTTCAGAAGCCATCACTTGACCTGGAATCGGAGGGCCATCACTCCCATTTGCGCTGCTGCAGCCAAGTGTGGCTCTCTCCTGCCTCTCTCAAGCCTGCCAAATTGCCCTGACTCACAGCAGGACTTCAAGGGTCCTCCAGGCCTCTCATGATGGCTAAGTCTGCACCCACACATTTAAGCCAATTCAGCTCCCACTGACTCTGCCCTCTGGAGTTACCAGAGCCACTTGCTGGGAGCGGTCCTGACTGCACAGCCCCTCTTGTCTCCTCCTTCTTCAGCTTCTACCCAACAGGGTGCTGGCCTGTGTGTCCTCTCCTGCCTGTCTGTGGGAGCTCAGGGATTGCCTGTGCGGGTCACAGCTCCTCCTTCCCCCTTTGGATCTTCCAAACACACAGGCCTCTGGCTGGGGAGGAGCCCAGTTCTGTGTAGCCCTGTCCTGGGGGACTTGAGGGTGTGGGACAGGGGGTTCCTATCAGTGAGGAAGTAAGGGGGTACCCAGGATCATCATCTTGACACACTGTGACAGAGAGGAAACACCAGGTTATTCTTGGGTGGTAGGGGACACGTGGGCAGACTAGGGCCACAGAAGTAGTGTGAACTAGGGAGCTCTGCAGAACACAGTGGGGAGCCCAGAGGACAGCATCCATGGAGGACTGAGGTTGGCTTAATGGTCTGATCAGCATACATCAAGCCCGGAGTGGGAGGCTCTCTCTTCATAGTGCCCGCATTAGGTCAGATGGAGTCCTTGTCTTACTCCTGACTACAGAGCCATAGGACAGGTACAGCGATCCACCCTGGCATGTGTGTCTCCTTCTATCCTGAGCCTGCCCAGGGGCATGGACCCAGCTCTCAATAAAGTGCCCCCCCAATATTTTTCCCTGTTAATCTGCTTGTCATTCCATAAAAATTAATCTGAACCCACCCTCCAACTCTGTCTTTGGGATATGCACCATGGCTGCCAGGACAATGAATTCTTTGCTCTCCAGTCTTTTTTCTTAATCAGATATTCTGGCTTCCCCCACAGCCTTCTCCCTTGCCACAATATATAAAAACTTACTTTACAGATTTATGGTGTTCATATTTAGAACTAAACTTCCAGCTTTTACATATGTGGGTTCTAAATATCTATCTATAGAGATATATTGAAACTTGGCTGTCTTTTATTGATCTTGTGTGTACAGGTGCAGGTATGAATGGCAGAGCATACATGTAGAGGGCAGAGGACAATGTGCAGGAGTTGGTCCTCCCCTTCCACCAAGGGGGTCCTGCGGATTGAATTCAGGTAGCCACACTTGGCAGCAAGAGCTTCGACCCACTCAGCTATCTTTTTTGTTTGTTTATTTTTATTAGTTTTTAAAGTTTTTTCTCAACTGAGCCATTTTGCCAGCCCTAGATATTATTTGTTTTCAACATTTATATTAGCATATTTTAATTATACCAAATAATGTGTCTCACTGGGATGCTTTCTCATATTCAAATAATGTGCTTTCATCATATTTACCCCCACATTCAATCTCTTGTTCCCTCCTCCAGCGCCTAGTATTTGGAAATGAACCTCGGGCCTTCTTTGGGTTAAGCAAGGCTCTCCAATACTGAGCTGTATCCAGGACTTCTTTTTACCTTTTATTTTGAGACCAGCTCTTACTAAGTTGTCAAGTCTGACCTTGAACTTGCAATCTTCCTGCCTCTGCCTCCCAAGTAGTTGGGGTTACAGGCCTCTATCGACAAGCCTAGTTTTCTTCTTTGTTACTTAGTCATAGGCTAGCCTACAAAACCCTATCCTTTGTGTGCTTCACAACATATTATCACACACACACACACACACACACACACACACACACACACACACAAATGTGTCCCCTTTTAAAAAATATTTATTTTATCTGCATGAGTTTTTTACCTGAATGTATGTATGTGTACTACATGCATGCCCATGGAGGTCGGAAGAGGACATTGGATCCCTGTAACTGAAGTTGCAGATAGTTTGGGGTACTATGTAGGTGCTGGGAATCAAATGGAGACCCTCTGTAAGAGCATGAAGTGCTTTTCTGGCTATTTTTTGGAGGATAGTGCCTGATGTAGGCCAAGTTGGCCTGAAATTCACTAGGTACCCAAAGCTGTCCTGGCCCCCCTGTCTCCACTGTCTCCAAGTGCCTATTTCAGGCATATGCCTCTACTCACACTCAAACTAGGCCTTTTGCTATCCTAAATTCCCTCATCCATTTCTCCTTGCCCATCAATTGTCCTCATTTCTCTCTTTCCTTTTCCTGGTTACAGTTTTATGACAGAAACCCCTAGCCATACTGCCTAGGTGCCTAGACTCTGTACAAAGTTAGACTTCTAGACTCTGTAATGCATCGTAATGGATAACCCTCAAAGACCTACCGAGGAGAAAACATTGGGGACTAACGCAACCTGGCTAGAAAATAGCTTGCTAACACCCATGCTTCTCTTAAAACCAACTACTTCATCCATGTAAGGGAACTCAACTGGTTTACATGAACCTCTGTAGCACATAGGCTTCTGCTTTTCCAGATCTCTGCTTCTGTGTGCTCACTTATCCCTGGATAACACCCAAGGCCACCACACCTACCCCACCCATACCACATTCTCAGTTGTGGAGCCTTGCCCAACCTTTGTAAGTTGCCTCAACTAGAGCCATGCCCCACAGGACTTTGACTTCTCCGCAAGGTCTGCTTTTGGTGTTTGTAACAGCATATTGACAGTAGCTCAGGATGGCCTCAAATTCTCAGTCTCCCTGCCTCAGCCCCTCAAGTGCCAGGATTGCAGGTATGTGCCACCATGCCCAATAGACACAGGGTGCTTTGTCAAAATTCTGCCTTATCCAACCATGCACTATGCTAACTGATTCATATCTACTATCTCATTTGGTGAGCACAACAACCTTATAGGGATGAATTAGGCCCTCATTTTCAGCCAATGATTACATCCTTCATTCTACAGGAAAAGAACAAGGCCAACCAACACAAGCTGCTTCAGGTTCACTCTTACCTACTTCAAGATCTCTATGGGCTTTTGATCACAATGTTTCCTTTATTGCAGTTATGAAAAAAAATGTCAAATGGGCAGAATCAGAAACAGGAGAGGGAGTGAGAGACAGAGACAGACTGTAGTTCTCAAGAGCAGAAAACTTGATGGAATCTCTAAGGATGACAAGAGATGTCTAAAGTGCTAGAGAGATGTCTCAGAAGTTAAGAACACTTCTTGCTGTTGCAGAGGACCTGGGTTCGGTTTCCAGCATACATGGTCGCTCACAGTGATCTGTTACTCAAGTTCCAGGGGATCTGATGCCCAATTCTGACCTCTGAAGGCAACAGGCATGCACATGGAGCACATACATACATACAGGCAAAACACTCATACACATAAATAAACAAAACTTACTTAGTTTTTAAGAACAGATGTCTAAGAGGGTGTGGATGTGGCTCAGCGGTAGCACACTTGTCTTAGTTTGCTTTCTATTGCTGTGATAAAGACCACGACCAAAAGCAACTTGGAGAGTAAAGGATTTATTTCATCTTATAGTTTAAAGTCCATCATTATAGGAAGTCATGGCAGGAACTCAAGGCAGGAACTTGGAAGCAGGAACTAAACCAGAAACTATGGAGGAATACTTCTTACTAGCTTGCTCCTCAAGGCTTGCTCAGTAGGATGGGCCCTTCCACACCAATCATTATTCATGAAAATGCCCCCACATACTTGCCTGAAGGCCAATCTGATGGAAGCATTTTCTCAACTGAGGTTTACTCTTTCCAGATCACTCTTGCAAAGTTGACCAAAAACAAAAACAAAAACAAAAACAAAAAAAAAAACCTAACCAGAACACTTGCTTTGGGTTCTATTCCCAGCAAACATACACATACACACCACACAGACACACTCATACTTGCACACACACAGGCACATACATGTTTACACAAAGGAAAATGAGAAACAAAGACATATATAAAATGAAACGCCAACAAACTTCCAAGAAAGTTCAGAAAGTTGTCATCCACAGACATGCTGGGCAGGGCTAAGGATGCACCTCAGCTGGTAGAGAGCTTACCTCACAGGTAGTAATTCCTGGGATGGATGCCTAGCATCACATACCTGGGCATGTGGTAACACACACCTGTTATCACAGCACTTCAAAAGTGGAGGCAGAAGGATCGGGAATTCAAGGTCATCCTTGGCTACAACAGGAAGTTCAAGGCCAGCCTGGAACACATGAGGCTTAGATTTAAAAAAGAGAAGGCGTAAGGGGAGCTAAAAGCAAAAGAAATCCTCCTAAAAGGTAGGGATGCAGCTCAGTGGTGGAATGCTTCCGTACAAGGTCTTGGGTTCTGCCTCTAGCATGCACACACACAACTTTAAATTATCGAGGTTCAAAGTGTAGCTTGCTGATGGAAAACCTCCTCCTTTCTAGGATGTAAAAGCTTTTACCTTTCAGTCTTTTAAAGGTACTCCTCACTTTCTAATCTCCATCATTTCCACCAAGTGAAGTTAATCACTGTAATGGCTTTGATTTTATCTGCACAACCACCACTTCTAAGTTGATGGCTCCTGACTCCTCCCTGATGATTTAAAATGATGACTCCAAATGTCTGTCCCCCATGGTAGCCAAGGGCCTCTGCATTGAGGAAAGCTAATAACCACTCTTCTTTTTAGACATCTCATTTGACTGGTCATGGTTCTTCTCTCATCCCTTCATCTTCATGTACTCTGTGCCACTTCCTAGCCCTAAATGAAAGGTACCACTTCTCTTGTACCTCTCTCCAGTGGAAGATGCTCATTTATTTATGCTGTGTATATCACAGAACCATGTCCGAGGTGAAGCTTGGCATTCTCCTACTTCATCACTGCTTCTGCTTTGCAACAATTCTTTTAGCATTGCTTCTGTGAGTTCCACGCTATCTACCATCAGCTCTTCGTTGAAACTATCCAACAACATACTGGCCAGTCTGTCACCGAACATGTCGCCAGTCTCCCGGTCTCCTTGCCAGAATATTGGCCATGCGTATGTATGGAATTCACTATGTAAACCAAGCGAGCCTCAAACTCAAGGAGATCCACCTGCTTCTGCCTCCTGAGTGCTGGGATCAGAGGCATGTGTCACCAGACCTGGTTGGTTTTTAATTAATTATTGTGTATATATGTACATGATGTGGGGTGGGCAGGGGTGCCAGAGTGTGTATGTGGAGGTCTGAGAACAACTTTGTGAAGTTAATTCTCTCCTTTCCACCCTCTTGGGGGTTCTAGAGATGTAATGGAGGTTACCAGGATCATGCAGCTCACATTTTACCCACTGAGCCACCTCCCTGGCCTTTCCTGCAGTATTTTTATGAGTAAAAATCCATCTTGAGAGCCCATTCAGGTGGAACAGTCTAAAGTAGCAGCAACTGGACAGCAGTAGATGAAGTAACTGTCTGGTTTCTTGCTGAGTTTTGAACATACACCAACTGTACTAATAAAATAATTAATTTGGTCTGAGGACAAAAATCTCACTCTGTAGCCCAAACTGTCCTGGACCTCGCTATGTTAGCCAAGGCTGGTTTCAAACTCTCAGTGATCCTTCCACTTCAGCCCCTTAAACGTCAGGATTACAGGCATGTGCCGCCACTCCCAGCTTCCCTGGTGCTGGAGTGCAAGGCTGGGCCTTCAAACTTGCTAGGCAAGCATTTTCACAATTAAGCTGTAGACTCGGGTCCTTAAATGACCTTACCAGTTCACTATAAATCATTCATATACCAAGTTGTGATGGTGATACCCACTGCAAAAGGCTGTTTTGGGGGATTTGGTTTGGTTTGGGATGCAAGAGCATCACTCTGTAGTCCAGGCTAGCCTGAACTCAAGGCAGGGCTTCTGCTTCTGCTTGCCAAGGCCTGAGCCACCATGCCTCGTTAGGATTGTTATGAGATAGATTTATTTCTTTTAATTTACTGTTATTGGATTTTTTGTTCGGTCTTTTTATTTTTTGGTTTTCTGAGGCACAGTCTCATATATCCCAGGCTGGTCTTGAACTCCCTATGTAGCCAAGGATGACCTTGAACTCCTGATCCTGCCTCTACCTTCCAAGTGCTGGGATTACAGGTGTACATCACCACATCTGGCTTATGCAGTACTGGGTCTTGAACCCAAGACTTCATGCATAGTAGGCAAGTACTCCACCAACTGAGCTACATTTCCAGCCCCTTCCATCTTTTTTTAAAGACAAGGTCTCATACTCTAGCCCAGGTTTCCTTCAACTGTCAGCAATCCTCCTGCCTCAGCCTCTTGAGTGCTGTGAACCAGCATGCATGACTTATGACATTTAAATGAGATAATTCCTTTAGGCAGTAAATGGTAAAGAAAGGAAGGAGGCCATTGTGAACTCTTCTGCACCTCCCGTGTCTGACCACCAGGTGTCAGCCTCCCATAGCCAAACCCTTCAAGGCCAGGGTGGCCTTAGTCGATGGTCCTGTCCAGCCCCAGAGAAAGAAGCAAAGCACAATGATGCAAATTTTGCCCCTCACATGCTCCTGGTACCAGTTACTTTGGTGGAGAAATTTCACAGGACTGCCTCTGAGTGGTGACCCTCCTGTCTGCACAGAAAGCCCTATTTAAAGCATCATAATTTGGAAATGACAAAGATAAGGTCAGAAAGCAGAAAAAAAAAAAAAAAACATTCAAGGCAGAGACGAAAAGCCAGGCTGATTTAGGAGAAGGCCAAGGGGAGAATGAAATATATAGGTGAAAGAGTAGGCTGTGAGAGAAAGAAAGATAAAACTTCTGTCCTCAGTCACCTCTCACACTCAAAGCTTTATTGTAGCCTCTTCATTTAAGCCACCAGCAACCAGACCCCCCCACCTCCCAGCCTCTGGCCACACGTCCAATCCCTTTTCATCTCTTTAATCCCACTGGTTCTCTAGCTGGCGTTTTCTCAGGTATGTTTCAGAGAGGAGCACTCGAGTCCCTAGCAAAGAAGTCATCATTCTTTTGCAGTCCGTGTAATTTCTGCTTAGCATCTGAGCTGCCATGTTTTTCTAACTCCCCAATTCTCCCCATCAGAAACTATATTTCTAGGTTTTCAAAGACATCTTTTTCCTTCTTATAATAGCTTCTTTGACATTGCAGCTAACCAAGTTGCGTATTTGATTTCCCATGTACCTAGTACTTTTTTTTTTTTTAACATTGGCATACATTTTTTCCAGGCTTCCAACAGGGTATTTTATTTTTTCAATAATCCACGGGTTTCCTGTGGGTTATTGACTTTGTGAGTGTTAGCCTTAATTTTTCCTAATGTCTTATACCATGAGGCATACCCAAACAGGAATAGGCCTTGTTCAGACAGCATCCTGAAAAGGAACTGTTGATTTAGGCTGCTCTATCTGGACAGAAATGGGGCTGTAACCATCGGTAATGCCAAACCACTGCTTAAGAGCTCGTTCCTCCACACAGCAAAGATCTTTATTCAGCATTTTCTTTCGGTGCTGAGGACAGAATGCCCAGGGTTTTCACATGCTAAGCACAGACTCTACCACTCAGCTCTGCTCCAGCCTAAAGCCTTGTAAGGAAATAAGAAGGACTAATTGAGAAAAGGGAACTGTACTGTAGAAAGAACAATACAATACAAATGAAATCATCGGAATTCAAAGGCCAATGTTGTTAGCTTACCACTAATCCCCTCACTCACCTGACAAGACATGGCCGGAGGAAGCAAATCAATTTCTAGAACATCGAGACTCTAAGATCTAACCGTCAGAAAATAAGACCTTGTATTTTCTGCAAATCGTGATCAATCAAGTGAGGTCTGCATCCTTCCATCCACACAAGACTGCAGCTGCCATTACTAACAAATAAATAGGCTTGCTGTGGGCATAGCTCTAGACAAGGCATTTTACAGCATCTCCTCTAAGGCTGAGGGAACACTATGGAAAAGATGACAGGAAGTATGTAATAGCCGGAAGATACGGTGAAGCGGTATGAAACGCCATTCTCTAGACTCCATACAACTACGGCAATCACTAACGTACAGTTTAGCTACCTGTACCGGGTGCATATAAGACAAGCCCTATCGGTAACTCAAGGCGGGGTTGGGGGTGCTCACCCTTGAAATACTGGCTATTGATAAGACTCTGGAAGAAGGGCAGCCGCCATCCTTAGTTGTCTACCTACTGCTGAGTCCACTAGGCTCCAAGAGATAGCTCAGATCCCTAGTCACACAGACAGACCTGGTTAATCCCAGTGGATCACAAAACAGCTGTGAATGAGTCAGAGAACTTCTATGGGGTGGTAGGGAGGTGAGAGGTGAAAGTGGTCAGTGTACACTGTGTCCATGTGCAAAACTGCCTAAGAAATTAACTTTTTGTTTTGAGACAGGGTTTCTCTGTGTAGCCCTGGCTGTTCTGGAACTCACTTTGTAGACCAGGCTGGCCCCAGACTCAGAGATCCGCCTGCCTCTGCCTCCCAAGTGCTGGGATTAAAGGCGTGCGCCACCACTACTGGGCAAGAAACTAACATTTTAAGATTTATTTAGCTTACCATGTGTAAGAGTTTTGCCTGCATGTACATGTGTGCACCACCTGTGTGCCTGGTCCGTGCAGAAATCAAAAGAAGGCATCCCTAGAATGGTTGTGAACCATTATGTGTGGGGTAGGAACAGAATCCAAGGCACTGAGCCATTTCTCCAGGCCAGAATAATAATAGAAATAATAATAATAGAAATAGGCTGGAGGAAAATGACCCCATCATGGCGTGTATCCACACAGGCAAAGGTCTGACCCACAACTGACCTGAGTTCTGACAGAATGAAAGCCTTGTGACCCTTGTGGAACGACTGCCAGACCCTCTCACTCACTGTCCTCCATCTCCCACGAGACTGGCATGAGCCAGTTTCTTTTTGCTTCCCTGGTTCTGATGAGAAATGGCTGTTGTGGCCCTGTCTCTGCAAAAGACAAAACTGCTTTCATGGACAATATGTACATTCATAAAATGAAACGGTGGGGTTTTTTTGGGGGGGGTGTTTGTTTTTCAAGACAGGGTTTCTCTGTGTAGCCCTGGTTGTCCTGGAACTTGCTTTGGGGACCAGGCTGGCCTTGAACTCACAGAGATCCGCCTGCCTCTGCCTCCCGAGTGCTGGGATTAAAGGCGTGTGTCACCACCTCCTGGCTAAAAGTGTTATGTCAGTATGGAGTACAACTTTGTGTAAATGGAGATTTCATAGAATGTAAAGTCACAGAATATGATCTCCCCAAAGGCAGCCTAAAATGGCTTCCTCCAAAGAAGCGTGTCTCCCAGTTCCTTCTGTAGTCATCTGGTTCCTTCCACTTCAGTGTAGTCCTCTTCAGGATGGCAGACAGGGGTCACAGGCAGATGGCATTAGGTTGACTTATGTAAATCTAGAAATGACTTGTATCTTTATAGATGTTAGTATAATAAAAGGCTTGGCTCTACCTTGTCCCATGTGTGAACTTTACAAATCTTCATGGCTTCTATATAACCAGGTGTTAATTGTGTCCAAGGCATGACTGATTGAGGACAGAGTGATACTTTGACCAGCTCTGAGTCATCCTCCCTGATGGAGGCTGTTGCAATTTCCAAGTGAGGGTTCATTCGAGACAAGTATTCTCTGTTAGTGGAAAAATATAGAGCGACATGTATGCACTGTTACTGCTGTCATACAAAATAGTCTCGTTGCTTTAAGAGTCTTCTATGCGCTTCCTATTGGTTCCTTTCACCAACTAATCCTGGGCTAAGTGACCTTTTAGTCTCACACTCATTTAGCCTCTTCCATAAAGTCACACAGTTAGAGTCACACAGCATGTGGTCCTTTCAGACTGCCTTCCTTCACTTAGTATGCATTTCAAGTTCTGCAAATGTTTTTCCATGGTTTGGTAGCATATTTAATCCTAGTGCTAAAACAGTCCATTGGCTGGCTGTTGGAGGCCACTACGTTTCCTAGTGGCTGTACCCAGGAGGACTGCATAAGAGGTTGATTGGACCACCGGCCTGGGTGCCAGGTGTTTGTAAGGGTCTAACTAGCAAGTCTTTCGCTCCACCCCTTGGCACTGTTATAAACTGACCTTTGGAATAAAGTTCTGGGCCGGTGGATAAGGATCCACGCCCACTCGAGTCTATCCTGTGTTTTCTCTCTGTTTCTCTCCCTCTCTATTTCTAACCAAGTCTCTTATCCCTCATTCCTCAAGAGTTCCTGGGGTAAATAAGTGTGGGGGCTGGTCCTCTACATCTGGATTTTGTTTATTCATTTACAAACTAAAGGGCATCTTGGTTGCTTCCAAGTTTTGGCAGTTACGAAAAACACTACCTTACAATGCTGGGTCTGGTGGTCCCAGCCTTTAATCCCAGCACTATAGAGGTGGAAACAGAAGGAGCAGGGTTTACAGCCATCTTCAGCTACAGAAAGAGCTCAAGACAGCCTGGAATGTACATGATTCCCTGTGTCACACAACAAGGAAGGCGCAGTGCTCTAAACATACGGTTTTTGTGTGGACATACTTTTTCAATTCATTTGGGTAAATATCAAAGACCATGATTATTAAGTTATATGGCAAGACAGTATGGTGATACTTTATTTGTGCTGAAATGTGATTTTATTTGTATGTTAATAAAGTTGCCTGGGGGTCAGAGCTAAAAGCAAGCCATTTAGCAGAAGTCCGGAGGTGGTGGCACACGCCCTTAATCCAATCACCTGGCAGGCAGAGTCTCTGTGTGTTCAAGCAGTGACCCGAGCCTTTAATCTCAGTATGAACTATAGAGACCTGGAGGTCTGTATAGACAGGCAGTGACAAGGAAATCATGTGGTTGGGTTTAGAGCCAATGAAAAGGTAGAACAGAAAGGCAATAAAAAGACAGGTCACACAGGAGAAGGTCTCTCTCTCTCAGGGGAAGGACAGCAGTGACTGGTAAGCTAAAGGCTATTCACTAGTGCTCTGACCTCTTGGGCTTTTAACTCTGTATTTGGCTCTGCGTTTCTTATTTAATAAGACCATTTAGAATTACATCTACAGGACAGTGCTGAGTTTTATAGCAAACCAAAGGAGGCAAGTGTAAGAGATAGCTTAGTACCCTGGGAGCTCCATTTGGTTTCATTAGACACACCCGCTCACTTGTCCCATTGCCCTTGGCAGCCCAAGTTCTTCACCTGCACATAGTATGCACCCACAGCCCTATCCAAACAAGGGATCTAGTACCCTCAGAACTCAACCCTGACTCCTGCATCAGACAGCATACACTCCTGTCTCTCAACAATGGCATAAGTTTTCCGCCCCCGGGCAACAATCAAATTTGGACAGTTTCTATTCAAGCATATCTAAGTATAGAGAATAGAAGGGTCAATCCAGTCTGAACTGGTTTTGGGTTCATGAAAAGCAAAACTGAGACTTCTAGTAATATTTTAAGGAGAATCCACTATTTACTATCTTATACCTATGTATAATGGGGTGTGCATATAATCGAAACAGGATGCATTTTGGGAAGGGACATACACAGTAGAAAAATGATTATAGACCCTAATCTATCATTCAAAATAGTCACCCAAACTATGTTCTTTAGTAACCAACTCTTCCTTCTCTTGAGCCCCATAAAAGGAAGCCCTGAACAATAATTGGGGCCCTTGGGTCTCCTCACCCATGTGGCCTGATGTCAACCTTTCTAAAATTTATTTTTAACTTTATGTGTATAAGTGTTTTGCCTGCATTTATGTATGTGCATCACACGCATACAGTGTGCCCTTGGAGGCCAGAAGAGGGTATCAGATTCCCTGAAACTGGAGTTAAAACAGCTGTGAGCTGCTACCTTGTGGGTACTGGGAACCAAACTCAGGTCCTCTGCATGAGCACTATGTACTCAACTGCTGAGTCACCCCCCACCCTTTTTTGTTTTCTTCAGAAAGGATCTCCTGTAGCCCAGCTTGGTCTGGAATTTATTCTGGAGTTAAAACTAACCTTGAACTCCTTCCTAGTCTCTTCAAGGCCTGTTGAACACTGGGATTATAGGCATGCACTATCTACTATCATTTTTCTAGAAAATATTTTAGATAATATACTGCTTTTTCTTGTTCTGGATACTGTAGGGAAAAGGGGCTGGCTAGAGAAACCCACCCTGACCCTGGGGCCCAGAATTAGGGTAAGATGGCTCAGATAAAGCCAATGAAAGAAACACAGTTTAGCTCAGATCAGAGCCATCTCTGCCCCTGTCCAACTGACTTGTGAAATCAACCAATCACAGAGCAGGATAGCAGAATCCTGGCCCTAGGGCCCAGGACCAGGGAAAGAAACACAGCCTGTGTTTGGGACCTGGACCAGAGAAATGAACCAAGGAAACATGCCCTGACTCTGAAACTAGTACCAAAGAAACACTCTTGTCCTCTAGAATCAGAGTCAGTGAATGAAATGTGCCCTGGCCTTAGAGGTAGAGACAGAAAGTTAAGTAAGGCCAGTGAGAGAAACACAGTTTAGCTCAGATCAGAGCCATCTCTGCCCCTGTCCAACTGACTTGTGAAAACAACCAATCACAGAGCAGGACAGTAGAATCCTGGCCCTAGGGCCCAGGACCAGGGAAAGAAACACAGCCTGTGTTTGGGACCTGAGCCAGAGAAGTGAACACTTTATCCCCAAACCCAGAACCCAAGAAATATGCCCTGACTCTGAGACTAGTACCAAAATAACACTCTTGGTCCCTAGAATCAGAGTCAGTGAAAGAAATGTGCCCTGGCCTTAGAGGTAGTGTCAAAAAGCCAAGAAAGGCCAGTGAGAGAAACACAGTTTGGCCCTGAAATCAGGGCCATCTCTGCCCCTTGCTCACAAAACTGGCCAATCACTGGGCAGAAAATAAACTAACCAATCACAGTTGACTCCGCCCCATAGACATCCTATATAAACCACCCTGCCGGGTCAGTTGTGAGCTGTTCTCTCCACCCTGGTAGAGGCAGTTACTCTCTTGGTCTCCTCCTTCCCAAATAAACCTCTTTCTCAAAAGAGTATTGGGTGAAGACCTTCATTGACAGCTGAACAGAAGAACCTTGTTGGGACATCCCATAGTGGACTGAGCAAGGGGGAGCTGAACAGAAGAACCTTGCTGGGACGCCCCATAGTGGACTGAGCAAGAAAGAGCTGGTAACACTGAGCCAGAGATTGTGGCTCTCCAGGAGAGGAGCAGGATTGCTGTGTCCTGCGGGGAAACCATCCCCCATCATACCAGGTATATCCTGACCTTCCCGAAGAGTCAGGATACCCTTCCTTGCTGAAGCAGTTCCAGGCCTGACTCTCCTGAGAAGTCAGAAAACCTTCCTTTCCAAGGTTGGGCTGTTTCTTTACAGTCTCAGCCATCAGAGCTGTGCTAAACAGCTCCAGGTGTCCGGGACACCTTCAGGGCAGAGCTCTTGTCCTACGTAGCTCCGAGTTGTCCGGGATACCTCGCCTCTGGGGCTGAACTGTCTCCAGTTCAGCCATCAGAGCTGTGCTAAACAGCTCCAGGTGTCCGGGACACCTTCAGGGCAGAGCTCTTGTCCTAAGTAGCTCTGAGGTGTCCGGGATATTTTGCCCTCTAGGACTAACTGTCTCCTCGCAGTTTCAGCCATCAATTTACTTACATTTGGTGCCGAAACCCAGGACACCAAACCCAGAGCTTTTGCAGTTTACTAACAGATACTGTGTACTGTTTTGTGGATAGTTTCTCCCATTCAATGTAAAATTTTTTGAGATTTGTCCAAGTTGTCACATCTATGAGGAATTTGTTCTTCTTTACTGTTGAATAGAATCCCACTACATGAATATTCCAGTTGGTTCATCCACTTTTTCTAGTGATGGGCATTGTTCTATTTTTAGTTTTTAGCTATTATAAATGAAGCTGCTTACCATTCTTCTGGTAAAAATTCATTTATTTCATGGGTTTTCATATGTTTGGGTATGTGTACATTACAGATTGCATGTGGAGATCAGAAGCCAGTTTATGAGGGTTGGGTCTCTCCTTCCACCATGAGGATTTCAGGGATGAAACTCTGGTCGTCAGGCTCTTTTACCCACTGAGTCATCGGGCTGAGCCATGCCATCACTCTGTGGATGTACATTTTCCTTTCTCTTCCATTTATTGTTTTCATTTGCATTTCCCTGTTTACCAGCAAGCCTGAACACATTTTATGGTAGGCATATTTCATCCTGTTTTTCTACCCATACACTTTGCTCACTTTTGATTGGGTTATTTGTCTTTTAACATTTTCAGTATTTGAAGCTCTTACTCTGGATGCTAATCATGAGTCTCTAACATGTTGTACATATCTTGTCCTTTTACTTTGTTTATATATTTTTCTTTCACAGAATTTTAAATTTTTAATTCAGTCAAATCCATAATTATTTTCTATTTACAGTTTATAGTTTATCTTCTTTAAGACCAGGGTCTTAATGTCTGAGGTATATTCTTTATATTCCTTAAGGGTATCTGAAGACTTTCCAAGGTGTTCAAGTACATAGATGGCTTAGCCTAGTATCATGACACACGTATCAATATTCCTACCACTAGGGAGCAGGGACGGGGATAAGGAGTTGAAAGACAGCCACAGTTACACAGTTCAAGACCAGACTGTGTTACATGAGACATTACCTCAAAAAACAAAACAAAACTATCTGGGGATGCAGTTCAGTTGGCACAGTGCACACCTAGAATGCACAAGGCCATCCTTTGATTCCCCAAACTGCATACAGCTGGGGCTGGGGAGTTGGTTCAGCAAGTAATGGGTGACTGCTGAGAAGCCTGACTGCCTGAGCCCCATTACTGAGTCCTCCACAGGGAAAGAAGAGAAGAGCCGACAACAGTTGTTCTTGGACCTCCATGTGTGCAAAAGAAATAAGTATCAACAACCTAAACCAAAAATGGGTATGGTGGCACACACTGGCAGTTCCAACACTTGGGAAGTGGAGACAGGAAGATCAGATGCTCATGATTATCCTTGAGTATGTATACAATGAGTTCAAGGCCAGCCTGGCCAAGCCCTGTTTCGAAGGACAATAACAAAAGCAAGCAAACAAACAAACCAACACAGCAAAGCAAATATAGACAACTTTAAGGGACTTTATTTCCATATCCTCAATTTCCATGTCTACTCTGGCGGGGGGTTTTGTTTATTTGTTTGAAAACAGGTTCATGTAGCACAGGCTGACCTTGAACTAGCTACATAGCTGAGAATGACTAACAGGCAGGTGCTGCTGTGCATGGTTTTATAAGGTACTGGGCACAGAACCCAGTACACTGTGTATGCTAGGCAAGTGCTCTACCAATTGAGCTACACCCCCAGCCCCGACCAGCCTTTTTCATGTTCACTCATGCCTAAAGTGGAAATACCTCAAGAGTACCTGTGTGGTGTCCTCATTCTTGGTTTCCTTTCCCCTGCTTTTTTCCACAAGTGTGCCTGCATCCTTTCCCCACAATTGGAATCATGTGAAACCTCTTAAATCACACTTGAAGCAGACAGAAAGCCTGTGACAAAGCAAACAAAGGAGCACATCAATAGATCGATGTTAAAAGTGTACATGCTGTCAGGCCGAGTGGCGAATGTCCTTACTCCTAGCATTTGCAAACATGAGGCAGGAGGCTCAAGAGTTCAAGGCCAGCCCGCCGACGTCTCCATTTGTTTAAAGTGTTTCACAATGACATATCAAAGGGATAATGGACAAATACTACTGATGCCAAGAAAGTCTCTCCACGTCCAT
Source organism: Peromyscus eremicus (assembly GCF_949786415.1). Taxonomy (NCBI): domain Eukaryota; kingdom Metazoa; phylum Chordata; class Mammalia; order Rodentia; family Cricetidae; genus Peromyscus; species Peromyscus eremicus. The sequence goes on from NC_081439.1 coordinate 104,101,688, forward strand.
AGTCTTGTGTCGTTTTTCTGTTCCAGAGAGGTAGTCCCACAGGAAAAAAAGAAAGTAAATAGAGTTTGAGTAAGAAATACTGAAGGCGGCAGAGCCTTATTCCTTATTTCAGGCAATAACGTCACAGCAAGACTATGCCACATCTATCTTAGAATTCAGAAATGATAGCTGGAGAGATAGCTTAGGCACATAAAGGTGCCTGCCACCAAACCTGACGACCTGAGTTCCATCCCCAGTATCCACACAGTTGAAGGAAAGAACTGACTCCTGAAAGCTGTCCTCTGACCACCGTAAGATATGGATGGCACTTGTACACACAAAAGAAGAGAGGGAAGGAGGGAGGGAGGGAAGGAGGGAAGAAGAGAGCGTGTGCACATGCTGGAGAAATGGCTAACTAAGTGTGCTTGCTACTTTTCCAGGGAACCACAGTTTGGTTCCCAACACCCATGTCAGGGAGCTCACAACCTCCTGTAACTCCACCTCCAAGGTATCTGACTCCCTTTTCTGTCTTCTGTAGGTGCACTCATACACACACAATCAAATATAAATCTGAAAGGCTGGGTGGTGGTGGCACACACCTTTAATCCCAGAACTTGGGAGTCAAAAGCAGGTGAATCTCTGTGAGTTTGAGGCTAGCCTGGTCTACAGAGCGAGTTCCAGGACAGCCAGAGTTACATAGTGAAACTCTGAAAAATATCTTTAAAAAAATTAATCTTAGAGCTGGAAAGATGGCCCAGATGTTAAGAGCATTGACTGCTCTTCCATAGTACCCAGGTTTGATTCCCAGCACCCACATGTCAGCTAGTAACTTTCTGTAACTCCATTTCCAGGGGACCCCACATCTTCTGACCCCCACAGGCCATGCATGTACATGGTGTATAGACGTGGAGGCCAAACACCCATACACATAAAATACTACATAATATTTCAAATTAATTTAAATGTAAGTAAAACTTAATAAAAATAGACTTCATAAATGAGACAGTGATAGTTGTTTACAAACACTATATTAATATGCTTTCATTTGAATTGAAAGTAAAGTCAGTTTGTAAAAAACAATGTAAATCTCACTCACTTCACAGTATTTTTTTTGAACATTGTAGGGCTGATTGTGCCAATGAGATTATATGGCACACTATTTCCATAAATTAATGAATGTAAACAAGCAGTTCTGAGGCATTAATGAAAACATATTCAAAGCACAAGGGAAGATAGGAGCATTTAATTTTAAACTCTAAACTGATAAAGATTGCTTCAAATTAATAATAGTTTATTTTCCAAGACTATCTGAATATATCAAGTGAATTAACCATCCTCTAAGTAAAAGAATAGATAAGCACAACTATTGGCCATTTAATAAGCTTATTGATATAGTTCCTAGAAACTGAAAAACAAGCAAATAACTCTAGGTAATGAGTGACAAATATTTTTTAATTCAGTGGTTTCCAATCATCTGCTTTCAACAAATTTAAGAGCAAGTCTAATCAAGTAAATAGATTACAAAATAACATTGCTGATACATCACTATGCATCTTTTGTGTTTTCTTTTTTTTTTTTTTTTGCCAGAAGACTTCTGAAGAGTTCACATAATTAAATTGACAACACTCTATTCCCATTTTCTTCTGTGTTTGAACAGGTCTCTTGGAGTACTGATGTCTATAAAAACAGAAATAAAGGTGGGAGCTGGAGAGATGGTTCAGTGGTTAAGAGCACTGGCTGCTCTTGTACAGGACCCAGGTTCCATTCCCAGCACCCACATGGCAGCTCACAACCACCTGTAATTTCAGTTGAGAGGATCCAAGGCCCACTTCTGCTCTCCACAGGTAACAGGCATGCATGTGGTCCACAAACATACATCCAGGTAAAACATTCATATGCATGTAATAAAAATAAGTAAGTCTTTTTTTGAAAATAAAGAGGGCTGGAGAGATGCTCTTTCAGAGGCCCTGAGTTCTATTCCCAGCACCCACATGGCAGCTCACAATTGTCTGTAGCTCCAGTTCCAGGAGATCTGGCACCCTCACACAATGCCTTCACACAGACATACATGCAGGCAAAACACTAATGTTCATAAAATAAAAATAAATTTTAAAAGGTGAAAAAAAATAAAAAGAAAGAAAGAAAGAAGTCTAGGAGCAGTGGTTAAGAGTACTTACTGGACGAGAGGCATAGTACTGCATGCCTTTAGTCCCAGTACTCGGGTGGATATCTGTGAGTTTGAGGCCAGCCAGGTCTACAGAGTGAGTTTCAAGACAGCCAAAGCTACATAATGAGGCCCTGTCTTAGAAAAAAAATAAGAGCACTTTCTGGTTTCTCAGAGGACCAGAGTTCAGATCTCAGCACCCACATGGGGCAGAGGCAGTTCACAACTGCCCCAGCTTCAAGAAATCCAGTGCCCCTTTATGGGCACCAATACACACACACACACACACACACACACACACACACACACTTAAAAAAAAACAAGTAATAGAATTGATGCTGAATTCTGTCATATTCTAACCAAAAGTAGTACTCATCCATTCATATTTGAAAGAAAAAAAATGTCTAGTAGTTAAAACTTATGCTGGCTAATAACTTACTTTTTCTAATTTATTTTATTATTATTATTTTTTAATGTATACAGGTGCTTTGTATGCACATATGCCAACAGATCAGAAGAGGGCATCAGATTGTAAGCTGCCATGGGGATGCTGGAAACAGAATTCAGGACCTCTGGAACAGCAGTCAGTGCTCTTAATCACTGAGCCATCTCTCCAGCCCCTCTCATATTTTCTAAAGCCCTCTTATTTCAGGAGGTCTAATGTAGTCCAGGTTGGTAGTGAACTCACGGCGCAGATGATGACTACCTTGGGTTCCTGATTCTCTTTGTCCACATTCCAAGTGCTGAGATTCCAGGTGTGTATTATCATGATGTTCTAAAGAATCATTTTATATTCATTTGAGCTGAAAAGAAATGTGAGAAGTGATCAGTAAAAGATTGTCCCCACTCTCGTTGCCATAACCAAATATTATAGACTGGGTAACTAAAACAAAGGACAGTCATTTTTCCATAGTTGAAGAGGTTAGAGGAACAGGACAAAGGAATGAACACAAACAGGGTCAGGTAAATGTGCTCTTCTTGACTGTGCACAGTCTTCTTATCCCTGTGTCCCCACATAAGGATCCCCACAAAGATCTCTTTTACAAGGGCACCAATCCCAATATAAGACATCCCCCCCCCACACTCTCAGGCCTCTCATTTCAATCTCATTATTTTCCAAAGGCCTTATATCCTAACATCCAGTGGGAATTATGGTGTTAACATATAAATTTGGGGAAGAAATAATTCAATCCATAAATTTTTAAAGCATAAAATCATGTTACATTAAGATAAAATTCAATGAGGTAAGTATAATGGAAAATGAATTCGAATTAAAGATAATTTATATAAACTTTCTGCTATTATTATTATTATTATTATTTTAGGTTTTTTGAGACAGGGTTTTTTTATTATGTAGCTCTGGCTGTCCTTGAACTCACTATGTAGACCAGGCTGGCCTCAAACTCAAGAGATCTGCCTGCCTCTTCCTCCAAATGCTGGGATTAAAGGCATCTGCTACTATGCTCAGCTTATTTTTGCTTCTTTAAAGGTAATTTCATGTAACCCAGGCTATCTCAAACTTCCTATGTACTGAGGAGAACCTTGAACTTCTGATCCTCTTGCCTCACACACAATTCCCAAGTACTGGAATTATAAGCATGTCCAACTGTGCCCAGCTGATTTACTTTTTCAATAGTAATATATTGTTTAAGTATTAGGCAGGGAGTGGTGGTGCAAGCCTGTAATGCCAGCCCTTGGAAGGTAGAGGCAGAAGGATCAGGAGTTCAAGTTCATTAAAGGTTATATATTGAATTCACATTAGATGCCACCCTGGTCTATATGAAACCTTATCTCAAAAGAAATAAAAACAAACAAAAACTCAAGTATGGTGCTGCATGCATGTAATCTTAGCATTTGGGAGATATGTGAGGCAGGAGGATCACTGAAAGTTTGAGGCCAGGCTGGTCTATATAGCAAGAACTAGGCTAGTCGGGGCTGCATGGCAAAACCCAGCTTCAACAGAATAAAAACAAAAATATCTTTATATTTTATAGAACTAAGGGTTGAACTCAGGGCTCCACACATGCTAGGCAAGGACTCTGCCACTGACCAATAACCTCAGTCTTTTATTCAGAGACTGGATATTGCAATGTAACCTGAGTTGGCCTTGAGCTTCTGAGCCTAGGCAATCCCCTGCTTCAACCTCCTGAGAGTCAGGACTACTGGCACATGCATGACACCCAGCTGAATCTCTTTTTAACTGATATATAAAAGCATAAAAATCATGCATATCTATTGAGCATCAGGTGACAGTTAAATACATTGTATACACATTTAAATCAGGTTAAACTATATATCTCCTATCAGTTTCACTTTTTTGGTGAAAACTTTCAAAAGCCTGTTTTGTTTTGAGAAAGGGCCTCATTATATAGCTCCAACTGGCCTCTAATACACAAGGATATATCTACTTCAGCATCCAGAGTGCTGGAATTAAGGCATGTCACCATGTCTGACACACCAGAAGATTTTATTCTTATCCAAATGCAACTTAATTACTCACTGATTAACCTTTCTCTATCCCTCTCAGTCCCTTAATCTCTCCCTTCTCTGCTAATTACCATTCTATCTACTTCTATGATATCAATTCTGTCTTCTCTGTGTTTATTTCACTTAACATAAATCTCTAGTTCCATCCACATCACAAATCACATTTTTTAAAAAGATTTATTTATTTATTATGTACACAGAAGAGGGTGCCAGATCTCATTACAAATGGTTGTGAGCTACCATGTGGGTGCTGGGAATTGAACTCAGAACCTCTGGAAGAACAGTCGGTGCTCTTAACCTCTGAGCCATCTCTCCAGCCCCAAATCACATTTTTTTTTATCCAAGCATCAGTTGATGTACACTCAGGTTATTTCTGTTTCTTGGTCATTATGAATATTGCTGCAGTTAATGTGAACATAGAGTGCAGGTGAGTTTTCATCGTAACTGATTTCATTTTCATTGAATATATACCAGTAGTATAACTGCTAGATCACATAGTAGTTATACTTTAAATTCTGTTAGGGACTTTCTTTTTGTTGTTGTTCTCTTGAGACAGGGTCTCTCAACATAGCTCTGACTTTTCTGGAATTCGCTATGTACACCAGGCTGGCCTTGATCTCAGACATCTGTCTGCTGGGATTAAAGTCACAACACCTGGCATGTTATGAACTTTAGTACTTGCTGTGGGATGTTCTGTATGCTGGGAATATGTGTTGCTCTGATTGGTTGATAAATAAAATGCTGATTGGCCAGTAGCCAGGCAGACAGTAGAGGCAGGATAAGCAGAGAGGAGAATTCTGGGAAGAGGAAGTCTCAGTGAAGAGACCTCAGCCTGCCATCCAGGGAGCAGAATGTAATGGCACACAGGTAAAGCCATGGAAAACGTGGTGACATATAGATTAATAGAAATGGGCTGAGTTTAAGTGTAGGAGCTAGTCAGTAGTAAGCCTGAGCAAATGGCTGAGCAGCCTCTGTGTGTTTACTTGGGTCTGGGTGGCTGCGGACCGGGCAGGACACAGGAAAACTTCAGCTACACATACTGCTTCTTCTTTCATTAGATAGGGTTTTATCCAGCAGATTTAGTGGGCCTGGAACTGATCATGCAACCTTGGCTGGCCTTAAACTTGTAGCCATCCTTCTGTCTCAAGCTCACAAATGCTGGCATTACAGGTGTAAGTGACTACGCTTCCACACTGTTTTCCATAATGACTATGCTAGATAACATTTACACCAACTGTGTAAAAAGGTTCTCTTCTCTACATCCCCATCATTGATTGTTAAACTGGATTTGTTTTGAGAAAGGGTCTCATGTATCTTTGGCTAGCCTCAAGCTCACTATGTAGCTGAGGATAACCTTGAACTCTTGATTTTCATGCCTACATTACCCTAGCAAGGGCATTACTAGCATGTCACCATGCCCAGTTTTATGAAATGCCAGAGATTGAATCCAGGGCCTTGGGCTAAGCAAGCACTCAACTAATCCCAGCCCCAGCCCTGGATATTTTTTAAAACAACCATTTTTATCGGTATGAAGTGAAATCTCATTATGGTTCTGATTGCATTTTCCTGATGATTAGTGGTATGGAGTTTTTCCATGTACTTTTAGCCATGTTTTTGAGACAGGGTCTTAGTATGTAGCCCTGGGTATCCTGGAATTCACTATGTAGACAAGGCTACCTTCAAACTCACAGATATTCTCCTGCCTCTGTGTCCCAAGTGCTGGGACTAAAGACCTGTGCCTTTAGTCATTCTTCTGTCTTGTTTTGAGAAACTTCTATTTAGGTATTTTTTATATTTTGTAATTGAGTTGTTTCTTTTTCACTATTAAGGTTTGTTTTGTTTTGTTTTTTGTTTTTTTGTTTTGTTTTGTTTTGTTTCTGAAACAGAGTCTTGCTACATAGCCCGGGCTGACCTGGAACTTAATACATAACTCAGGCTGGCCTTAAACTCACTATCCTGCCAGGTGGTAGTGGCACATGCCTTTAATCCCAGCATTCCAGGGGCAGAGGCAGGCAGATCTCTGAGTTTTGAGGCCAACCTGGTCTACAGAGTTCCAGGACAGCCAAGATTGTTCCATAGAGAAACCCTGTCTCAAAAAACAACAACAACAACAACAACAACAAAAACCCAAAACCCTCACTATCCTTTTGCTATAGGCTGCCAAGTGCTGGAACTATAGGCATGCTTCATCATGCTTAGCTTAACAACATGTCTTTTAGACACATTGCTACTCTCTCTGGTGGGAACTTCCTCGTTTCCAGAGTTACTGCAATAGTTTCCTAAGTTCCTTCCATCTCTTCTCTCAAATCCTTTCATTTTATTATGCTATCACAGTGATTTTTTAAAAGCCAACTTTGATTTAAAATTCTTTTGATGACTCGGGCATAGTGGTTCAGGGTTACAATGCTAGCACTTGGGAGGCTGAAGCTGATGGATCACAAGTTAAAGCACGGTCTGTCTCAAGAAAACATAAAATACAACCAAACAAAGCATAAATCCATGAATTCTTTTGATGGTATTCTCCATAGAAGTGTTCCGAAAACCTGACCAAACCATAAGCCAGCCAAGTCTGGTGGTATATACCTGTGCTGTCAGCTATTTGGGAGGCTGAACCAGAAAGGTAGAACCTGGGCAACTTAGAGACACCTTGTCTCAAAGTAAAAAAAATAATGTGTGTGTTTAGATCAGAGGGCAATTTGGGGAGTCAGTCCTTTCCATCTACTTTGAGATCAGACTGAGGACTGAATGCAAATCATCGAACTTGCATGGAAAGCACTTTCTAAATGTTTACTTTTATTTTATATTTATGAGTGTTTTGTGTGTGTGTGTGAGTGTGTGTGTGTGTGTGTGTGTATGTGCACCGTGTGCATTCAGTGCCCATGAAGGTCAGAATAGGGAGTCAGAACACCTGGGACTGGAGTTAAGAGGATTGTGAGTCACTATGTGAGTTCTGGAAACTGAACTCAGCTCCTCTACAAGAGAAGTAAGTACTCTTAAACGCTGAGCTAGCGCTCCAGCCCCATGGAAAGCACTCAGGCCTTAGTTGTCTTTGTTCTGTTGTTCTGTTTTGTGAGACAGGGCTTCACAGAGCCCAGGCTCGCCTTGAACTTTTCATCTTCCTATGTCCACCTCCTAAATTCTGGGATTGCCCATATCTGCTTTATATGACGCTGGTACAAGCATTCTACCAACTAAAGTATATCTTCGTCCTGAGGATTCTTTTTATTCATGTTCTGATCCCAGTCCTAGAAGAAAGCCAAGCATGCAGGATGTTCTCAAGTTAGGTTCCCTCTACCCAAAGCCCTCTACCACTCATCCACCTAAGCCTACCCCTGCAGTGACTGCTGTCTGATGGAGCCAACAAGAGAGGCCCTGGACGCAGATCAAAGCAGGCTACAGCAGACTTCAGCAGTAATTTGTTTTTGTTTTTGTTTCTGAGACAGGCTGTTCTGGAACTCGCTCTGTAGACCAGGCTGGCCTCGAGCTCACAGAGATCCACCCCCACCACTACCACCACCAAGTGCTGGGATTAAAGGCATGCGTCACTACAGCCTGGCAGTAATTTGTTTTTTAATAAAGGGTCTCATGTAGCCCAGGCTGGCCTCAAACTTCCTATGTAGCCAAGGCTGGCTATGAACATTTTTTGTGTTATTCTGCTTTTTTTTTTTTTCAGACAGGGTCACATTATGTAGCTCTGACTGTCCTGGATCTCACTCTGTAGACCAGGCTGGCCTCAGAACTCACAAAGATCCACCCGACTCCGCCTCCTGAGTGCTGGGATTAAAGGCGAGTGCCACTAAGCTGTGCTGTGGCTCTGAACTCTTGATACTCCTGTGATGAGATTATAAATGTGAAGCACCACAACTTGCTAAGACTTCCGTCTTGAAGGACAACTAAGAATTGGGTAAATAAAGCAGTGGGACACAAGCATTTAAGCTGACAAGTCAGAACACGGTAAGGCATAGAAATGGAACAAAATACCTTGTACACTGGAGTGGTAGTTAACAGCTTCTGTGTGCTTACTGTTCTCATACTACGTTAATTGTCTTACATAGTGACAAAGGCTCCCTCCTTAACCAAACTGGGGTCTGGCTCCTCTCAGACACTGGGTTGAGTCCTAAGTCCAGTCAGTCCAGTTTTACAAAGAATCTGAGTCTCCAGCAACCACCACCCTTCATATCTGATCAAATTCCTCATTCTGTGCTTGTCACTCTGGGCTGCCTCCAGCAAGAATTCCCCTAGATTTGACATTTCCTCTTGGTAATTTTCCATGTGTTGACCCCTATCCTTTCCCTTGGCTACAAATTCCTGTCCTTCCTTGCTATGTTTGAAGCTGAGCCTAACTTCCTTCCTCCGCTGCAAAATCTCATTGTTGTGGTCACTATTCCCATTGTGATAGAGCCTTTCTTTAACAGACATCCTGAAAGGTATGTTAACGAGGATCACATTTGGTTTGATGTAACCCTTCGAGAGGCATATTTTGCTAATACCTTTTTGCAGAACAGAAGACTGGAGATGACTGGAGAAGTTGGCCAAGTGGGAGGGAGGACAGAAAGAGTGACAGAGGCTCTAGGGAACTCTTCAGGGCCAGATCCAAAAAAATTCGTCCTAGTCCATCTGACCTGCCCTAACAAAAATACCAGATACAAATGCGTTTGGTCTCAGGTCAGAAGCTAGAAAGTCTTTTTGTTGTTTTTGAAGGACAAAGCCTAAGATCAGGCGTGAGCAAGTTCACTTTCTTCTAAGGCCTCTGTCCTTGGCTTCACATGGCCACCTTCTTCCTAGATACTCATATGCTCACTGTGTATGTGCCTCACTGATGCTGTTGTTGTTTGTGGGTTTTTTGTTTTGTTTTTTTAAGACAGGGTTTCTCTGTGTGGCCTTGGCTGTCTAAGAACTAGCTCTGTAGACCACGCTGGCCTCGAACTCACAGAGATCCGCCTGTCTCTGCCTCCCAAATGCTGGGATTAAAGGTGTGAGTCACTACAACCCAGCTGATGTTTCTTTTAATGGCCTCATCTCCTATTGATAAGGCCAACAATGGGGTTTGATTAGGTTCTACCCTGACCGTTGCATTTTAACTTAAATACCTCTTCAAAGGTCCTTTCTTTAAATATAGTCACACTCGGATACAGGAATCCAGCATATAAATTGGGGGAGAGACATCTGAGCTCAGTAAAGGATTTGAACTTTATAGACCAGTTATTCTGAAACCTGGTGGTGAGTCAGAATCACTGGAAGATTGTTGGGAAACTCCTAATTCCAGGACATGATTCATATTCGATCACTGTCGGCTAGGTTCTGGGGAGAAATCTAGTTCCTCTGTCCTTTCCAGTTGATTCTGGTGCAGTCAGGTTTTTCTCCCTACCCTGCTCCCCACCCCAGGTACTAGGGATTGAACACAGGACCTTGCATGTGCTAGATTAGCACTTATCACCAAGTTCTATCTTCAGCCTTTTGAAAATTCTGAGGGCCAACACAATGGCTCAGTGAGCAAAAGCATTTATTTGCCTTGTAAGCCTGACGGTCTGAGTTCAGTTCCCAGATTTCAAGGTGGAAGGAGAGAATCAACAGGTGAAAACTCTCTTCTGACCTCCAAACCCAGAGCATTGCACACACATCCATACTCACAGCACACACACACACACACACACACACACACACACACACACACACACCATAATAAAATTAGAGCAAAAAAAAAACAGACAAAAAGAACACTTAGACCGTGGTGAACATTCACCAGACACTAACTGCAACTATCTACATTTAAGATATGAATCCCTTCAGCTCTTTGGCTTCTGATTCATATTCTTTCCAGCTAAACATTATTCATATTGACCCTCTAACATGCCAGCTTCCCTCCTGGATCTTAACTCCAGTAGGTTTTGCCTTCCCCCAATCCAGACTCACAGGGACAATTCCCTGACCTTGGCTGGTTTTGGATTGTTGTCTCTTTGAACACTGAAGAGACTGAGTATAGCCACAGGACTGGACTAGTACACAGAAAGCTTGGACGGACTTTTGCCTTAGCTGGAGATGACTGTGTGCTCTTTTGGCCCCACCCCAAACTGTACGAGCCCTTCCCTGGACGATAAAGGCGGAGAAAGGAAAGGGCGGGCTGGAGAGAGAGAGCTGCTTTGTCAGCGTTTGACTATACAGAGGAAGTTACAGCTGCAGGAAGTGAGGCAAAGTTCAGCTCTGCTGACACCGGAGCAAAAGTCCGGAGATAACTGGGTGGGACTGGTCCACACCTATAATCCCGGAAACTCAGGAAGCCGAAGCAGGACGAGTCCCAGGAGTTCCAAACCAGTCTGGACTACAGTACGGGACCTTGTTAAGAGAGAAAGAGAGAAGTAGAGGAGGACAGAAAGAGAGAAGGGGAGAGTGAGAGAGGAGAGAGAGAGAGAAAGAAAGAAAAGAAAGAAAGAAAAAGGGAGAGAGAGAGAAAGAAAGAGGAGGGAGGGAGGGGCCAGAGGGCAGAAAAGCAGATGTTGCAAGTAGATGCCAATTGATTGCCATGAATGATCTTCAAGAAGGCCATCCTCTGACTGATACCAGGGTGCTCCTTGGCAGGTATGTACTCCTTCCTGTAAAAGGGTACAAGGCAATAGCTCTAAGGGCAAAGCCTAGCTCATCCCACCTTCACCCCCTCAATCAAAGCAGTTCTGCTTTCGATCTACTATATTTGAGCTCTATCTTAGAACTTCTTACAAAAAAGTTCCAATGCCAAACCACTGCGATTACCCTTAGCAGGTTAATTACGAATTTCACTTTTGATAAAATCTAGTTGCCACTGAGGTGTGGTGACTACTGTCAAATGTTCTCGTCTATTTATCAACATCTAATGCATTTTAGTCTCTGAAGGCGTGCCCTTTCTCCTAGTCAAAGCAAATGCTTCTCTTTGTACTTAATTCTATCTTTTATCTTTTCCTTGCTTCCTATGAATCCTTATGCCATCCATTTTTTTCCTACTATATGACAGCACACTACTTTTCTGTTGGAATCATTTAGAGGGCCAAGTTGGCAGAGTTCTGTTTCTTGTTTGTTTTGAGTTAGGGTCTCAAGTATCTCAGACTGGCTTAAAACTCACTATGAAGCCATAGATGGCCTTGAACTTGTGACTCTCCTGTCTCCCCCTCCTGAATACTAAGATCACAGGTTGGACACTGTTGCTTTCACTGGTTGCAGTCTTGTACCTTGTACACTTTTCTCCAATATTTTCCTTAGCTTAGAAAAATCCCAAGCAAATATCCTTGCACAGATAAGGATAAGGTCTCAAGAGATGTCTTTTTCTAATTTAACATTTCTATGGGTCCCTGCACACAGAACCTAGACATTATACTTTTGTAGGATCATATCTCCCAGTGGACAACTCACTATTTACCAAGGGTCTAAAACAGTCATGAAATGCTTGTTCATCCATTCTACAATTATCTGCTGAACACATCCCATGTCAGGTGTTGTGAGTACTTGGACTATATCTGTGAACAACAGAAAGGTCTCTACTCTTTGGAGTATTTTTTCTTTCTTTCTTTTCTTCTTAATTGTATGTGAGCCTGCAAGAGTTCACGTGTACTATGTGATGAAAGTTCAAGGAGAGGGCATCAGATCACCAGCAACTGGAGTTACAGACGGTTCCAAATCACGGTGTGAGCACTGGGCACTTAGGAAGGTCCTCTGCAAAAACAGAGAGCATGTTGAGCCCCTGAGTCCTCTCTCCAATCCCTGCTTTATCTTCATCTGAGACAAGGTTTTACTCTGTAGTGGAGCTGGCCTCAAACTCTTGCTCTTCTTGCTGCACTCTCTTAAATGCTGGGGTTACAGAAGTGCAGGACCATGCCTGGCTCCTCATCCTTCTCTTCTTGAAGGTCTTATTCTAGCAGGGATGGAAGGAAGAAATATATAGTAAAGAAAATAGATAGGGCTGGAGAGATGGCTCAGTGGTTAAGAGCATTGGCTGCTCTTCCAGAGGACCTGGATTCGATTCCCAGTGCCTACATGGTAGCTTGCAACCATCTGTAAATTCAGTTCCAGTGGATCCAAAGTCCTTTTTCTGGCCCCACCAGGAATGCTCATACTGAACCAACATACACGCGGGCAAAACATTAATACACATAAAATAATAAAACAAGAAAAGAAAATAGCTGAGAGGCCATGGAATGGGGGCGCGTGTTGAGGTTGCCTAAGAAGGAGTGGGAAGAGGAGTTAGGAGTTCCTATGGGGAGTGGGAGAGGGGAATTTGGGTGCATATGATCAAGATGCATTGTTTACATGCATCAAATTGTCAAAGAAAAAAGTATTCTATCAAGACCAAACCAAAAGAAATGGCTGAAGAGATGTCTCAGTGGTTAGGAGCAGGTACTGCTCTTCCAGAGGACCTCAGCTCAATTTCCAGCATTCACTCTGGGAGGCCTATAACTAGTTCCAATAGATCTAATGTCCTCTTCTGGTGTCTGTGGGTACCTACACTCATATGCACATACTCCCCCACACATAAACTTACGTGTACACATAATTAAAAATAAAAATAAATATTTTTAAAAGAGAATAAGATAACTATATACTATATCAGAAATGCAGGAGATGGATGAAAATAGTACAAGGAATATAAGCAAGACACATGATATTTTAAGTATGAAAATATCATAATAAAACCTATTATTTTGAGCCAGGCTGTGGTGGTGCATGCTTTTAATTCCATCACCCAGGAGGCAGAGGCAGGTGGACCTCTGTGAGTTCAAGGCCAGCCTGGTCTATAGAGCCTGTTTCAGGATAGCCAAGGCTACACAGAGAAACCCTGTCTCAAAAAACCAAAACCAAAAACAAAAAAAAGGAAAGGAAAAAAAAAGAAAGAAAAGGAAAAAGCTTTATTATTTTTTAAACTAAGTATAAAAATATTAAAAAGAAAAAATAGCTGATTGTGTTGGCACACACCTTTAATCCCAGTACTTGAGAGGTAGAGGCAGATGGATCTCTGAGTTTGAGGCCAGCCTGGTCTACATAGCAAGTCAGGCCAGCCTGGACTATGGAGTGAGCTATGAAAGCTAAAGGGATAAAAGGGGAGAGGCGAGGACATGGAGATGACAGGGGTGAAGTCGGTGGAGGGCTTTTTATTAGTTATCCGTTGCTGTGTAATAAATCACGCTAACACTTAGCTACTGAAAACAAAAGACAACAGTGTAGGGCCGGGAGGGAGGATAACTCAAGAAAAGTGCTTGCCTCACAAGCATGAAGCCCTGACTTCAACACCCAGACCCTATGGGGAAAGCTAGGCATGCTAACAGGGCCTTGCAATCCAAATACGGGGAGGTGGAGACAGGGAGATTCCCTGGAGCTCACGGCCAGTCGGCCTGGTACACGCAGTGAGCTCCAGGCAAAAGGAGAGCCCTATCTCCCAAACCAGGTAGGCAGCTCCTGCACTTGCTTCTCTGCTGATGGAATAAACATCATGACCCAAAGCAACTTGGAGACAGAGGAGTTTTTTTGTTTTTTTTTTTGGTTTTTTTCGAGACAGGGTTTCTCTGTATAGCTTTGCGCCTTTCCTGGAACTCACTTGGCAGCCCAGGCTGGCCTCAAACTCACAGAGATCTGCCTGGCTCTGCCTCCCAAGTGCTGGGATTAAAGGCGTGCGCCACCACCGCCCGGCTCAGAGGAGTTTTTTTAACTTACAGTTTACAGGTTATCATGGAAGGAAGTCAGGCTAGAAACTCAAGGCAGGTACCTGGAGGCAAGAACTGAAGCAGAAACCATTAGAGGAATGTTACTTACTGGCTTGTTCTCATGGCTTGCTCAGTGTGCTTTTTCATACAACCCAGGCCCATCTGCCTTGGGGTAGCAACCACCCACAGTGGGCTAGGCCCTCCCACATCATTAATCTAAAAAATACCACACAGACTTGCCTATTCGTCAATATGATGGAGGCATTTCTTCAAATGAGGTTCTCATCTTCCCAGATGACTCTACCTTGTGTCAAATGAACAAAATCTAATCACCATAGCTCTTGAGAAACATCATCTGAAGTTGTCTGACCCACATACAAAAGAAAGGAAAACAATGCACACAAATTCAGGAGAGAGGTTTATCTGGATAGTTCTAGCTTTGGTTCTCAATAGGTTATAGAGGTTTTTTTAGAGGATGTGGTAGTTTGAAAGTAATTGGCCCCCATAATCTCATAGGGAGTGGCACTATTAGGAAGTGTGGCTTTGTTGGAGTGGGTGTGGTCTTGTTGGAGGAAGTGTGTCACTGTGGGGGTGGGTTTTGAGGTTTCCCATGCTCAGGATACCTATTGCCCAGTGTCTAAGACCACTTCCTGATGCCTGCAAGATGTAGGCCTCTTAGCTATTCCTCCAGCACCATGTCTGCCTGCATGCTGCCATGCCCTCCACCATGATGATAATGGCCTGAACCTCTGAAACTGTAAGCGAGCCCCTTTAATTAAATCTTTTCCTTAT
This sequence comes from Peromyscus eremicus, assembly GCF_949786415.1. Lineage (NCBI taxonomy): Eukaryota > Metazoa > Chordata > Mammalia > Rodentia > Cricetidae > Peromyscus > Peromyscus eremicus. The sequence goes on from NC_081439.1 coordinate 104,116,772, forward strand.
AAGAGTTGCTGTGGCCATGGTGTCTTTTCACAGCAATAGAAACCCTAAGACAGGTGATTTTAGTTTTTTTTTATTGATTTATGTTTTTTAAGACAGGGTCTCATGTATCCCAAGCTAGCTTTGAATTCACTATGTCTGAGAATAACCTTGAACTTCTGATCTTCCTGCCCACACCTCCCAAGTGCTGGAGTTACAGGTATGTTCCACTACACTAGGTTTATGTGGTGCTGGAGTTCAGAGTCAGGGCTTCATGCATGCTGGGCAAGCACTCTAGCAACTGAGCTACGTGCCAATCCACAAGAGATTGTAGCTGTCGTAATCTTAGGCCTGAAGTAGCCTCTTCAAAGTGTCTTACTCACATGGTCAGCAAGGTGTGGCAGCTTGCTGGTCCAGGGGAAGGAAAGATGGGAAAGGGGTAGAACTCATTTTCTCATTAGTTTAGATACTGGGCTGGGTCGTCTGGTTTCCTGCCCTTCCTTCCTCCTTTTCCTTCTCGTTTTCTCTTTTGGGTGGGTTTGAGATATGTAGCCCAGGCTTGCTCCCTATGCAGCTAAGGGTGACCTTGAAATCCTGGCCTTCCTGCCTCCACCTCTACCTCCAAGGACCAGACTACAGGCATGTGCCAACAATCTGTTTTCTTTCTTGAATAAAAGTCTTACTACGTAGACTAGGCTGGCTTCAGATTCATAGTCCTCTTGCCTTGGCCTCCTGAGTGTTGGGATTACAGTCATGAATCATCACAGCTTGTTTCACCTTCTGTTTGAATACTCAAACATGCCTGGGTTACTCCACAGCAATCAATCCAAGAGAGCCAGGCAGAAACCACAAGGCCTTTTATGACCTCACTTTAAATGTCACACATCACCACTTCTGTATCCTATCAGTCACACAGGCCAGTAACTAATTCTATGCAGAAGAAACACATGCAAGCACATGACTAGTGGTGACTAGGGACAGATGAAGACTGTTGGACACCATCTGGTAGCTGACACCAGAACCTTTGGAGGTATTCTTTTCTTTTTTTTTTTTTTTTTGAGTAAAATGGAGAGCTAGTGAAGGGATCTGAGCAGGAAAATTATCTGTACTGTGGTTTCCATGCGTTACTGGTTGCTGTGGAAATGGAGTGGAGAGGGAACTGAGAAGGCCAACGAGGAAGCTCCTGAAGGCCAGGAGAGGGATAGGCTTGATGAAGTGGTGCTGAGGTTGAAAGCTGTGGTACTCGGGACATATTTTGAAGATAGCAATGGTAAGCTTTGCTGACGGGTTGGGTGTGAGAGGAAAGGAACTGGAGATGTGTCTAGGTGCTGGGGACTGCAGCTGTGGGGAGAGGGCACACCTAGGATGCACCGAGTCCTGCGTTCACCAGCACAGCATGAAGTGGGCATGGTGGTGCACGCCTATATCCTAGCGACAGGGAGGTGGAGAAGGGAAGGGGAGTCCAAGGCTGGGTCTACAAGATGGCTCAGCAGGTAAAAACATTTCTCTTGTAAGCCTGGTAACCTGAATTTGATTCATGGAGCCAATGGTGAAAGTGGAGAACTACTAAATATGCCCTCTAACCTCCACACACGTGCCTGTCATGTGCCTGTGGAACGAACGTGTGAACCTGTACTGACACACATCTCTCTTACATACGCCTTAATAATAAAAAAGAAAAAAGAAAAGTTCCAGCTATGTAATAAGTCTCAGATACATAAGACTGTCTTAAAAACATCAAAAAAAGGCACTAGAGAGGGAACAGTGCATAAAGGGACTTGCTGATAAGCCTGATGACCTGAGTTTGAGCCCCAGAATGGGAATGGTGGGGGGACAGTCAACTCTAGCAAGCTGTCCTCTGACCTCCACACACGTGACATGGCTTCTGCTTCCGTGAATACATTTCAAATTCGTAAAAGATGACTTCAAGGGTTTTCCACAAATGATTTGGACAGAGACCTTCCCCTAAATGAGCTTACAGCATAGGAGAGATGAGACATTTATTGTGTGGCATAGGCACTGTGCACAGTAACAAGGCAGCAATGTCAGTGATGGAGTTAGATGGAAAGTTCTAGAAATGGACAGTGGTGATGGTTGCACAATAACAGGAATGTTCTCAATGCCACTGAACTATGTACTCACTGTCAGATCCCAAAGCAACCCAAGGCTCACTCAGTACCTGTGGCTCCTCCCAGCTCTCCCAGCATGCCTCAGTACCTGTGGCTCCTCCCAGCACTTCGCACCCCACCCCTACCCTAAACCGCTCCAGCACGGGCTGGACTTTGCTTCCCTTCCCCCAGCTTCTCATTCGTATATAAAGCTGCCATTTTGGTCATGAGTACTCTTGGTCCTCGGCTCCTCTCTGTATCCCCTTGCCCCTTCTCTTCCTTCTCTTCTCTTCCTCTCCTGCTCCCCGCTCTCATGGCCTAGTTCAGTCCTGACCCTTCCAGACGCCTCTGGCTGAACCCTCCCACACACTTACAATCAAATCCTTCTCCTCGACCATAGCTTGGAGCAGTCATATCGTCATTTTCATTCACTTACAGTGGTTAAAATAAAATGGCTAAAATAGTAAATTCGTGTACATTTTACAATAAAAAACGTTAACTGGTTGGGGGTAGTTGCTCAAGCTCATAATCTTAACACTCAGGAGGTTGTGGCAGAGGATTGATTGCCAAGAGTGAGCCCAGCCAGACAAGGCTACATAGCACAATGTCTCACAAAACAAAGCCAGACATGGTGGGACAACCTCAACACTCAGAGGCAAGAAGATCAGGAATTCAAGGTCATCCTTGGCTACATAGCAAGTTTGCAGCCAACATAAGATACATGAGACCTTGATTCAAAAAACCCAAGCCAAACAGTACTAGCTAGGTGACGGAGCGGTTGCCTGCAATTCAGGCTGGCTTGGCCTTCCACGGTGACTTCTGAGACAGCCTGGGCTATACAGTGAAACCCTGTCTCAAAAAGTGAAATAACAAAAAGCCCAAAACAGCAACAATAAAGAGTCTACAGAACACTTAAAGTTCAAAGACTAAAGAATAACAGAAAATGAGAAAATACAGTCTTCAGGTACGGGAAGGAGAGAAGGTTCTGCTTCTGTTCAACTAGTTTCAACTGGCAAGAGCCGGGGCATAGTTCAGTAGTGTTCTTAGAAGCCACTATACATTATCCTAGGGGCGAGTGAACTCAAGGCTAAGGGGATTTACTCTCATCTTGAAGTCAGAATGAAAGGATTTAACTCAGCCTCATGCAAGCTGGGGGGGGGGGGGGGAGGCGGGGCGACAAGCCTAAGACCAGAGAAAGCAGCCTGGGTGATAGTCAGCAGAAGACCTGTGAGCAGAAAGATCCAGGGTTGGCTAACAAAGACGAGCACAGTTGATTTCAGCCTCTTTAAAATGAGATGATGATGGACCAACTTACTATAAAGACAAAGGAGGGTAGCTTGAGGTGAATTTCTGTTTTGGTTTTGTTTTGAGACAGGGTTCCATGCATCTTAGGCTGAGGTCACACTTGCGTCTGAAGATGACCTTGAACTCCTGATCCTTCTCTTGAATTTGAAGGTGGCTTGGTAAGACTCCTATCTAAAGAAAAAAAGGGGAGGGTACTGATTTATATATTTAAGAGTGCTCTGAAAAATGAGAGAAATATTTTCTTGCAGTTTTCTTTTGTTGGCAGTGATGAGGTTTGAGTCCTAGACCTTGCACATGCTAGACAAGTGCTCCACCAATGTGTTACATCCCCAGGCTTTGCTTGTAATTACTATTATTGCAATAGGTCAGGTCTAATTCTCAGGGCTCTAAGCACACCAGGGCCTCGGACACAGGTGACTCTGGGGAGAAAGGTTTTGCCATCAAGCTTGAGGATCTGAATTCATCCCTGGAACCCACATGCTGGGAGAATGGACTCCCCAAGTTGTCCTCTGACCTCACACACTAAATCAATGTAATAATTTAAAATTAAAAAAAAGATGGCATCAGAAGGGATATTATGTTAGCAAAAGTTTAAGAACCAAAAATATTTTTCTTCTTTTCCAAGTTCCTTTTCATCAAGGGCAGCATTATTTAACCAGGCAGATGGTACTCATGATCTCCTCTGAAATGATATTCAGAATCTATCTTACTACACTAGCCACTAAGAGCCCAAATTCCTGAAACTTAAATCCATATTTATCTGACAACCATACAAGCATATCTGAGTAACCTAGGGGCATGATCATCATTTTGTGTACAAAGACTTTTTGTGTTTCTTTTCCATCTTCGCTCTATTTTTTTTGTCTCTTCACAAATCAAACATCTCTCACTCTCTTTTTGTCTCCCTTTCCTGTCATTCCTTCCATCTTTCTCTATTTAGAAACAACGGATTCTTATCTCAGTTCTCTTTTTTTCCGGTGGGTGATACTGGGATAATTAACTTCTCTGGGTCTCAGTTTCCCCCGGAGAAGGAGTTTAATAGGGGTGTCCTGCCTTTCAGGGTTTTCAAAATAACAAAGAGTACGTTATACACCTAGTCCTTGATATCCAGTAAGAACCCAGTATGTTCTGACCCTTCTCCCTCGGTTTTTAATCCTCTTACCTGGATTCCCCTACTCCTCACCCTAAAGTCTAGGTAAAGGCCGTGGGAACAACAACAACAAAAAGTCCTGCCTGCTAAGAGGAAACGCTTGGGTTGGGCGGGGACTGCGAGGTGACCTGTGCGCATGTGCAGCCGCTGGGTCAGGCTCTGGCTTGGAGCTGGGGAGGGGGGTCGGGCTGCATAATGAGGAGGCCTGGGTTTTTTCTCGATGCCCCCTTCCGGCTCCGGGAAGCGGCGGGACGTTGGTGCTCCCCCGAGCAGGCGCGACGCTAATCGAGGGCCACCCGGGCCCGGGCGGTAGGTCGGAAGATGGCGGAGCGGGAGAGAAGGAGGGGCTTTGTCGGGCGGGAGCCGAGCTCCCCGGGGGGAGGTGGGAAGGACATGGCCTAAGGCCAATGGCTGGGCTGGCCCGGGAAGCTGGCAGCAGCACCCAGTGGCTTTTTTTTTTTTTTTTTTTTTTTTAATAAGCCCTGACGTGGACGCACTTGGTTCCGGTCTCCGAGTTCTCTCCGAGGGGGCCGTCCGGCCTGTGGAGGCCGAGGGAGGGAGACAGAGTGACTTCCGTTTCCTTCTCCTAGGCCGCGGCCCGCCGCCCCGCGGAGTTCTGTTTTCCCGATCCGGCTCGGGCTGCCCCTCCTCCGGGACCCTCCCCTCGGGAACGGTCGCCCACGGCGGTTTGGACAGGCTTACTTGGCGCGGTGGGTACAGCTCTTGCGGGTTTCCCGCCCTCCCCTCGTCCTCTCCTCTCCTCTCCCCTCCTCTCCTCCCTCCTTCCTCTCCTCCCTCCTCCCTCCTCCCTCCTCCCTCTCCTCCCTCTCCTTCCTCCTCCCTTCTCCTCTTCCCCCCTCCCTTCCGCTTGGGCTAGCTCTGCCTAGTTGGGCGGGAAGGCCGCGCCCGCCCGCGGGGAATGCTGGCCTGGGCTCCTTGTCCAAGGTTCCCGGGATTGCCCCTGGAAGCCGAGTGTAGGGTGGCTGGCTTCAAGCCTTCGGGTCAGCCTCCTTAAACTTCGTGACACCTAAGGTAAATCTAGTTAAATGATTAAAAATAAAAGATAGGATCAACCTCCCTATCCCCCCCCCATCTGATGCCTGTGGCGTGTATGGGGCAGGAATCGTATGTTTCTGGCAAGGGTGCGCGAAACCAAAAGACTGAGGGCCCGAGAGCTTCCAGAGGAGGAAATAGCTGGTCATTCTTGCCACCTTTGGTCACTTCCCCAGCATTATTTCTGAAAGAAAAATGTCAAATTGACTTTCGGTTTCAGTATTTGAACTCCACAGTTGAATTGTGGGGGTGTTACTCTTTGAAGGGAGGGGAGTAGTGATTGCTGGAACTAAGCAGGGGCTCTCTCCATCTCCAAAAAGAAAAACGTTTTAGTGGAAACTTGGGGAAAAACCAACCCATTAGATTTTAATAATCTACTACTTTGCCTTCAAGTACAATTATGTCACTACTCTGTCATCACAGCTATACCTTGATAATGAACGAGTCACAGAAATTTACTCTAGTAAGACTGGAGATTACTGTAGTATTTCTTCACTCTTTTCATTTTCTCCTGAATTTTTATTTTATTTATTTTTTTTTTTGTAGCCAGTTCAAGAGAACACTGTTAAGAACCGGCCATCTTAGAATTAATTATACCGTTTTAGGGTTGGGAAGGATTTACCCCAATCCTTTTGTTTTACAGAGCAGAAACTGAGGCTCAAGGTGTCATGACTGGCCTAAGATTACATGGCTAGTTAGATGAGAACTCAGGTTCTGTGGCTCCCTGACCACCTCACTCCTGCTGCTTCCTATAACCTCTAAGCACAAAATCTAAGGATATTCTGTTTAACATTTCTGTACAGCATAATACTAGTTTGTGCTGGTGTCTGCACCATTTTCAGTGTACTTAACATGTATGTACTGAACATATATGTAAAGATTGTGCCTGGTTTGTTTTCCTCCATTACTTAAAAATTGGAAAACATCTTAGGTGAGACAGATTTATACCTACAGACACAAAAACATAAGTTTATGTCTGCTTGGATTGGGTCACATGGATCCTTGAAAGCTATACAGGAAAATGAGTAACACTGGTCACTTCTGAAGAAGAGGGATGGAAAACTTCACTTTGCTTTTCTCCTGTGCCTTAAATGTATGTTTGAATGTTTTACTATAAACAAGTTTTGATTTTATTACTAAAAAGTTTTAAAGCACACATAGATGCATATCAAGGTAAATATTTGGAATTGATATTTATTACCATATCTATTTATGTATCAATGATTTATACTGTAAAAACCCATGTGGCTTATGTTGTCTTAACAGACAGGCTTGATTATTTGGATATTTGTGTTTCTCTTTTGGCTTTCACTTATTGTTCCCCCTATTCATGTGAAATGGTAAAAAGGTTAGTCTCTATTTTTAGGAAATATGGTAAGCTTCCTGATTATCAAATAGTGTAGCAAACTATAGAATTCAGATATCAAATTTGACATGTAGATAAATCTGAATCACAGGGTCTTTCTGGATTACAAATATTTTTAAAAAGATTAAGAATGTAAAGATTGTATTGGGATATGTAGCTCAGTGTGGTACAGTGAATGCTTGCTTACCATGTACAGGGCTCTGGGTTTGGTTTGATTTTGTTGTTGTTGTTTTTGTTTTTCGAGACAGGGTTTCTCTGTGTAGTTTTGGTGCCTGTCCTGGATCTCGCTCTGTAGACCAGGCTGACCTCAAATTCACAGAGATCGGCCTGACTCTGCCTCCAAGTGCTGGGATTAAAGGCGTGTGCCACCACCACTGGCGGTTTGATTTTTGAACATCTCAAAGAAAAGGTTAAGCTGGGTGGTGGTGGCACAAAGCTACACAGAGAAACCCTGTCTGGAAAAACCAAAAAAAAAAAAGAAAAGGCTAAAAGTTGGCCAGAGTACATTATTATATAATTTGTGAAAATATAACGTAAGCCATTGTTTTGGACAATGAATATATACCAATAGAAGAAAGGGAAAGAAAGGCAGACTTGGTGGCTTAATCCCAGCACTGGAGTCAATGCAGAACTGCAAATTCAAGTTCAGCCTGGGCTATGTAGTGAGACCCTGCTTCAAAAACAAGTTGGATTGGAGAGATGGCTCAGTGTTTAAGCTCCCTGACTGCTCTTCCAGAGGACCTGGGTTCTGTTTCCAGCACTCAACATGGTATCTCACAGCCACCTGTAATTCCAATCCCACGGGATTCAACGCCCCCTTTTGGCCTCGATGGGCACTGCATGCAAGACACCCATACACATAACATGATAAACCATCAGAGTCGGGGCACACACTTATAATTTCTACATTTGGTAGGAAGAGGATCAAGAGTTCAAAGCCAGCTTGGGATACATCTGGACAAACAGAATCACAATCAATAAAATTTTTATATTGCATGGCATCATTTGGTGTTTACTTTTTGTGCCATCTTTACCAATCTTCATGCACTTTATACATTTTAAAAATAGTAAATGTTTTGGGTTGGGGATAAAAACTTCAAAGGGTTTAAGGGTTGTAATTCAGTACAGAATGTTTGCATAATATTCATTAGGTACTGTAGTCAGTCCCTAGAACTAACAACAACAAAAAAGTAAACTGAACACACCTCCTAGTGTTCTCTTGTTTACAGATAGGCTGATGAGGATCCAAAGATGAAAAAAATTGCTCAGAGTTAAACTGTTTATTTTTAGCAGACTTCGGACTGGGCTCTACATTCTAGTCTAGAGCACCTGTAATTTTATTGCTTTCATTCAGGGAGGCCAACTAAGGTAACAAAATAATGCTGGCTAAAGGTTAGTTAGATATTTCAGTGGACTAGCATTATAATTAATGTGCCAGTTAATTTAGTATAGCACTTAAAATTTGAACATAAATGTTCCCCTTAACTTTTATTGTGTACATTAATTTATTTAGCGTATCCTCTGTATTTAAAGATTGGAGACTCTAAATGTAACAGTGAGAGTTCACTGTTTTTGCTTGATTTAATAGTTAAGTCTAGTAGCAAGTGCTAGTAGGAGGGAAAAAGCTATGTTTTAGAAAACAAACATTTATTGGGTACCTAATATGTGCCAAGAATTTGCACTTTCCGTTAGGGTTCTAAAGATGAATAAATACCACATACAGTGATATACATTTGTAATTTTTGTACTTGGGAAAGTGAGACAAGAGGGTAACATGTTCCAGGCCAGCTTGGGCTGCATATTGAGACCTCTCATCTCAAAAAAAAAAAGCACTAAAAGTTGAATATGGTAAAGTGCTCTTGTTATTTTGAGGCAGTAAGATTATGATAAGCTGTCGATTCTTAAATTTTATCTCTGGGGTAATCTGTTAATAGTATTATGTAACCTTTTAGCATTGTGTAAGGTCATTGTCGATTCAAGGAGACAAACAGTGTTAGAAAATGAGAAATTAGTACTGAAGTTAAATAATTATATACAGTGGAAAATATCCTGAATTATTTGGTTTTGCGGGGGAGGATGGTCTTGTCTTTATTTCCACTATGCCTTGAGATTGTGACTCTTAGTGTCTCCATGTTCATTTTCTTTTTCACAAAGATATGTTTATTCTATTTAATTCAAAACATAAAAAGGGTGTTTTGGCTATTTTAAATTAAAAGAGCATGTTCTAGAAAATTCATGAAGTTTGAGGTAAGACAGAAAACTAAGGGCCCAGTTATTCAGTACTTTATTACTCAGGATTTTGTTGTGATTCCTATGTTCAAAAAAGTCTTTCAAAATGTAATTTTTGTTTGATAACCTTTTTATCTGTACAGATTTGAGCTCCTTGGTTCAAAGATTCAGATTCAATTATATTTTTAATTATTTAATTATATTATTATTATTACTGTTTGGTTTTTCGAGACAGGGTTTCTCTGGGTAGCCCTGGCTGTCCTGGAACTTGTTTTGTAGACTAGGCTGACTTTAAACTCACAGAGATCCACCTGCCCCTGCCTTCTGAGTTCTGGGATTAAAGGCGAGTGCCACCACCTGGCTCTAATTTTTTATTTTGTGTTTTGTGGCAAGGTTTGCTGTGTAGCTTAAACTGGCACATTTATATCCTGCCAGCTACTCTGGAGGCTTAAGCAGAAGGATCTAGTTAAGGGTTTTTTGTTTGTTTTTGTTTGTTTTTGTTTTTAATTGATTTTTGTAGAAAGATCTCTTGAGCTTGAGATTTTAAGAATAGCCCAGCAACAGTGAGACCATCCCATTTTTAAAGCCTTATAATAATATCAGTTACATTATAAAGAGACAAGAAAGTAAGAATAAGGTAGAAATAGAAACCTTAGTAACTTGTGGTTCATACTTTATTTTTTGGAGATAGATGAGGCCCTGATATGTATCTTCAGGGTGACCTAGAACCCTCCCCTTGTCTTATTCAGGCTTCAGTTTCCTGAGTGCTAAGATTATAGATGGATGCTACCACACTCAGCTTTCTTTCGTTTAATTTGACGTACTTTTTATTATTACTGTTGCAGTTGTTGGTATTTTGAGATTCGGAGTCTCTCTGTGTAGTCCCGGCTGGCCTTAAATGCACAGAAATTCTCCTGCCTCTGCTTCCTAAGTGCTAGGATTACTCCCAGCCCCCTGGCATTTAATTTTAAACTTCTTGTGATAAGTATCTGAATTTGAATTTTTTGAAAGTATAAATGGCAGTTGCTGGCCTGTTTTGTTTTCTGTGGTAGGTACAGAATAGGACGTAAAAAGGAAGAAATGGGTTTCTGGGTTTGAGATTAAGAGAATTTGTGAGAGCTCACAAACTCTTTCTGGGAAAACAGTTGTAGAGGTAATGTCAAATATCAATGCATAGAGTCTGACTTTCATAAAGCCCTATATGGTGGTGCACATCTTTAATCCCAGCACTCAGGAGGCAGAGGCAGGAGGATCTCTGAGTTTGAGGTCAGCCTGGTCTATAAAGTGAGTTCTGGGCCAACCAGAGCTGCATGAGACTTTGTCTCAAAAAGAAACAAAAAAGACATTGCCTATCATATTACATGTAGTTCTTGATAAAAATAATTATTAACCCAGTGTTCATCAGTTAAGAGCACTTGCTGCACTTCTTTTTACGTTTTGAGGTGAGGGCTGCTGTGTAGCCCAGATGAGACTTGAATTCTTTTTTGTTTGGTTGGTTTTTGTTTTCGAGACAAGGTTTCTCTGTGTAGCCCTGGCTATTCTGGAACTCTTGTAGACTAGGCTGGCCTCGAACTCACAGAGATTTGCCTGAAGGCATGCACTACTACTGCCCAGCTGGGAATTGGAATTTTAATCTTCCTACTTTAGCTTCCTGGTATCATGGATATATCAGCATTATAGGCTAAGATCGACTTTTTGTTTGTTTCTTGAGACAGTCTCATTGTGTAGCTGTGGCTGTCCTGGAACTTGTGTAGAGTTAGCTAGTCTTGAATTTGTGGTCAGTCCTCCCATCCCTGCTTCTTGAGTATTGGGATTACAGGTATATGCCACCATGCCTGGCTAAGACGGACTTTTTTTTTAAGGGTATTTGGTTAAATGGAGTAAAGGTGGTGCTACTGTGCATTCCATAGCATCTATACTTACATGTGTGATTTAAATTTTTATGTATCTGCAACCATTTTATTGACCTCAGAACATAGAGCCTGACCAGGATGGGACACTCCTGTAATTCCATTATTAATTATGAGTAGAGAAAGGAAGATCTTCAGTTCATGGATAGCCTTGGATACATAATAAAACCCTTTCTCAGAAGTGAAAAAAGACACTGGGCAGCGGTGGCGCAAGCCTTTAATCCCAGCATTCAGGAGGCAGAGCCGGGGGATAAGGTTAGGAAGCTTCACATTTTCTTATACTTCAATAGATTCTGCCAATAGTTATGGTAACTTCTTTAAAACTATATTAATCACAAGAAATGGGTTTGATTTTTTTTTTTTTTTGTCTTTCATTTGCCATGTTAGGTCTGACAACCAGTCAGAAGCACAGTTTGCCCATTTTATACATGAAAGCTGTAATAAATGTGTTCTGTAAGTTAAATCAGATATCACATAGCAAAACATCCTAACGAAATTTTAAGGTATACTGACAAGTTGTAGTTATTATGAAAGGAAACATGGTTAAAAAAAAAAAAAGGACGAGATAGAGGATTGCACAAACCTGTGCTTAAATGAAGGCAATTCCTCATTGCTTTTAAGCAAGTTTTCTGGATTTGAGCAGATATTTCCCTGCAGCTAAGCATTTAGTTATAATATGGTATTAAGGAAAATAAAAATTGCAAAGTAGTGTTTGGTACTTGAGGACATTAAGTATGCACTTTAAAAATCTAGGTTATTGTTACTGAGGTAGATTACTTTGCCCAGTTTTTAAGCTAAAACCTAGGCTTGGTGGTGCATAGGCACCAAGTACTTAGTACGTGAAAGGAGGAGGGAGGATCAGGAGTTCTAAGCCAGCCCAGGATATATAGTAATTTTTTTTAATTTTTTTTTCAAGACAGGGTTTTTCTGTGTAGCTTTGGAGCCTATCCTGGAACTTGCTCTGTAGACCAGGCTGGCCTCGAACTCACAGAGATCCGCCTGCCTCTGCCTCCCAAATGCTGGCATTAAAGGTGTGAGCCACCACTACCACCCAGACACATAGTAAATTTTAAACCAGATTTTCATGAGGCCCTACCTTTAAAAAAGTAAAATTAATTAAATAAAAATAAAATCTAGACAGGATAAACCTACCAAATGTTTTAGTATAGACAACAAAGTTGTTTACAGACAGAGCAGAATGTTTTTGTAGTGGGAAAAGGAAAAAAAGTAGGCTCCCATCAAGAATTTGTTTAAAAGGCCTCGCATAGTGGTATGAGTTTGTCATACCAGCACTCAGGAGATTGAAGTAGAAAGATCACAATTTTTGAGGCCAGCCTGAGCTACATAGTGTGGCACTGTCTCAAAAAAATAAAATAGCTAGGCATAGTAGCACATGCACATCTGTAATCACAGCACTTAGGAGATGGAGGCAAATGGATCAAGAGTGCTAATCAAGATCAGTGCTGATGAGATGGCTCAGTATGTAAAGTTGCTTGCCCCCAGCCTGACAACCTGAGTTACATCCCACATAATGAAATGAGAGAGCCAGCGACTGCAAGTAGTCCTGCCTTCTGCAATGCCCCCTCCAAATAAATAAATAAATAGATAGATTGATTGATAGATTGATTGATTGATTAATTAATGTGATTTTGTGTTTTCAAGTTCATGATTCTGCTATGCTCCCTCCAGATAGATAGATAGATAGATAGATAGATAAATGTGATTTTGTGTTTTCAAGTTCATGATCACCCTCCAACTATAAAACAAGTATATGGCTAGTAATGGGCTATGTGAGGCCCTGTCTCAAAAGTAAAATAAAAAGTTTTGTTTAGCACTCACTCGAGATTCCTAGCATGAACATAAAATAGAATGTTTCATTCCAGGGTCTAAAAGTACAGCTCTGGTAGAATGTTTTCCTTGCATGCATGGGCCTTGGTTTCCATCCCAAACATTACAAAAAAAAATTAATAATAATTTAGTCTGAGAAATTTCTAGGGTAGGTAATACAACTGATTTGCCAAACCATCCACTAAATGAACACCAACATGGCATTGTGAGATCACCCGATTGTACCCTGATCACTGTCAGAATAAGTTATCTAATCAAGTATGGAAGATCAGAATAACATGTAATTCTCTTCCAATAATTAGCTATGTGGCCTTGGTCAAATTTTCATTTCCAAATGCCTTAGTATCTTTATCTGTGAAAGGAGTGATTTCTGCTGTCCTGTTCAGCAGTCTGTTATATGAATTTTTTTTTTTAAAATCTTTTGAGATCATCTCACTTTGTACCTCTAACTGGCCTGGTACTCACAGATATCTGCTGCCTCTGCCTCTCAAATGCTGAGATTAAAGACATGGACACCACGCCCAGCTCATTGTGTGTAATTTTGCTTCTGAATGTCTATAAAATATAATAATACTTTTAATTTTCAGTATAATTGTTTTTCAGCCAGCTGCCTCTTTGTAAAAGATATATGAAAAATAAAATAAAACAAAAAATTTGAGGGACATTTTTGGCTAGAGGTAGGCATAATCCTTTCTGCTTATTAGACCTTTAAAAATCATCGTACTTTTCTTTTTCTTTCTTTTCTTTTCTTTTCTTTTTTTTTTTTTTTTTTTTTTTTTGAGACAGGGTCTCACTATGTAGATCAGGCTGGCCTGAAATTCACGGAGATCTGCCTGCCTCTGCCTCCCTAGTGCTGAGAGTGCATTAAAGGCATGCATCATCAGGTCCTCCTAATTAATTTTTATATGGCAATATATGAGTGGTTAACTAGAAATCAGTTAAAAATACTTTTCAAAAAAGCCCATTTATTTTCAACTCAAAACTAATGATCCAATCCAAATGTGGCTTATATCTATAATACCAGCATTGGTAAGCTAAAGCAGGAGACATTGGAAACCATCATGAGCTACATAGTGAGTTCTAGGCCAACCTGTTCTAAAGAGTAAGACTCTTGTCTCAAAAATAGACAAATTCCCCTCCCTTCCAACAAAGTAGCAATCCAGGATTAACTGATTTCCCCCCCTTTTTGTAGCTGAGTTATTTCCATCTAACCAGTGGATCAAAAGGCATTTATTTCCTGGCAAGCGCCAGGAACACAACTGGTCCATCACTGAGACTTCACCTTTATCTTCTCCATCTCTTGTCTAACCTTATGATCAAACAGTGTTGACATCAATTTACAGTTTCTCCTCTCTTGTACGTTTTCCTCCCAGACAGTTATCTAAGCCTTTCCAAGTTCCTCCACCTTCCTCTCCCCTCTTCTCACTTGCCTTCTCTATGATCTTCTCTCTTTGTCCTTCCCACGTTCTTCCACTTTGAATTCCCCTCTTCTCTTGCTTTCTTCTCTATGATCTTCTCTCTTTGTCCTTTCCACTTGCCTCCACCTTCCACTCCTCTCTTGTCTCTTGCTTTCTTCTCTATGATATTCTCTCTTTACCCTTTCCATGTCCCTCCACCTTCCACTTCCTTCTTTCCTCTTGTTTTCTTTTCTGTGACTCCTCTTTGTCCTTTCCATGTCCCTTCACTTTCCCCTCCCCTCTTCTCTCTTGCTTTCTTCTCTTTGATCTTCTCTCTTTATCCTTTCCCCACTTTCCACTCCCCTCGTCTCTCTTGTTTTCTTCTCTATGATCTCTCTTTATCCTTTCCATGTCCCTTGACTTTCTATTCCACTCTTCTCTCTTGTTCTCTTCTCTATGATCTCCTTTCTTAATCCTTTCCAGGTCCCTCCACCTTCCACTCCCCTCTTCTCTCTTGCCTTCTCTATGATTTTCTCTTTTGTCCTTTCCATGTCCCTCCACTATCTGCTCCCCTCTTTTCTCTTGCTTTCTTCTCTATGATCTTTTCTCTTTATCCTTTCCACGCCCCTTGACTTTCTACTCCGCTCTTCTCTCTTGTTCTCTTCTCTATGGTCTCCTCTCTTAATCCTTTCCAGATCCCTCCACATTCCACTTGCCTCTTCTCTCTTGCTTTATTCTCTATGATTTTCTATCTTTATCCTTTCCATGTCCGTTTACCTTCCACTACCCTCTTCTCTGATGTTTTTTTTCCCTGTGGTATTCAACCATTGTCCTTTCCATGTCCCTCCACCTTCCACTCCCCTCTTCTCTCTTGCCTTCTCTATGATCTTCTCTATTTGTCCTTTCCATGTCCTTCCACTTTCAGTTTGCCTGTTTGTTCTTGCTTTCTTCTCTACGATATTCTCTCTTTATCCTTTCCACGTCCCTCCACCTTCCTCTCCCCTCTTCTCTCTTGCTTTCTTCTCTGTGATCTTCTCTGTTTGTCCTTTCCACATCCCTCCACCTTCCACTCCCTCTTTTCTTGCTTTCTTCTCTATGATCTTCTTTCTTTATCCTTCCCCCTTTGCTCAGGTTTCCACTACCCTCTTCTCGCTTGCTTTCTTCTCTATGATCGTCTCTCTTTATGCTTTCCATGTCCCTCAACTTCCCACTCCCCTCTTCTCTCTTGCTTTCTTCTCCACGATCTTCTCTTTTTGTCCTTTCCACATCCCTCCACCTTCCAATCCCTTCTTCTCTCTTGTTTTCTTCTCTATGATCTTCTCTCTTTATCTTTTTCATTTCCCTCCACTTTCCACTTCCCTCTTCTCTTCCTTTTTCTCTATGATCTTCTCTCTTTATGCTTTCCAAGTTCCTCCACCTTCCGCTCCCCCCTCATCTCTTGCCATCTTCTCTGAACTTGTCTTATTTCCCTTCCATGTTCTTCAACTTTCTACTCCCCTCTTCGCTCTTGCTCTCTTCTCTATGATCTTCTCTTTGTCTTTTTGATCTCCCTCCATATTCCACTCCCCTCTTCTCTCTTGCTTTCTTCTCTATGATCTTCTCTCTTTATCCTTTCCACATCCCTCCTCTTTCCACTCCCCACTTCTCTCTTGCCTTCTCTGTGGTATTGCCTCTTTGTCCTTTCCATGTCCCTCCACTTTCCACTCCCCTCTTCTATGTTACTTTCTTCTTTATGATCTTCTCTCTTTATCCTTTCCACGTCCATCCACCTTCCTCTTCCTTCTTTTTTCTTGCTTTCTTTTCTATGAACCTCTCTTTTTGTCTTTTCCATGTTCCTTCCCTTTCCACTCACCTCTTCTCTCTTCCTTTCTTCTCTATGATCTTCTCTCTTTATCCTTTCCATGTCCTTCCACTTTGCACTCCCTCTTTTATCTTGCTTTCTTCTCTATGATCTTCTCTTCGTCCTGTCAATGTCTCTCCATGTTCCACTAACTATTCGGTTTGTATTCTTCCCTATGGACTGCACTGTTGATCCTTTCCACGGCCCTCCACTTTCCACTCCCTCTTTTCTCTTGCTCTCTTCTCTCTGATCTTCTCCCTTTCACCTTTCCACATCCCTCCACCATCCACTCCCCTCTTCTCTCTTGCTTTCTTCTCTATGATCTTCTCTCTTTATCCTTTCCAGGTTCCTCCAACTTCCTCTCACCTCTTCTCACTTGCCTTCTCTGTGATCTACTCTCTTTGTCCTTGTGACCTCCATCCACCTTACACTCCCTTCTTCTCTTTTGCTTTCTTCTCTATGACCTTCTCTGTTTATCCTTTCCACCTTCCTCCACTTTCTACTCCCATCTTCTCTCTTGCTCTCTTCTCTACTGTCTTCTCTCTTAATCCTTTCCAGGTCTCTCCACCTTCCACTCACCTCTTCTCTCTTGCTTTCTTTTCTATGATCTTCTCTCTTTATCCTTTCCACGTTCCTCAACTTTCTACTCCCCTCTTTTCTCTTGTTCTCTTCTCTATAGTCCTCTCTTAATCCTTTCCAGATGCCTCCATCTTCCACTCCCCTCTTGTCTCTTGATTTCTTCTCCATGATTTTCTCTCTTTATCCTTTCCATGTCCCTCCACCTTCCCCTCCCCTCTTCTCTCTTCCTTTCTTCTGTATGATCTTCTCTCTTTGTCCTTTCCAGGTCCCTCCACTTTCTACTCCCCTCTTCTCTATTGTTCTCTTCTCTATGGTATTCTCTCTTAATTGTTTCCAGGTCCCTCCACCTTCCAGTCCCCTCTTGTCTCCTGATTTCTTCTCTATGAATTTCTCTCTTTAACCTTTCCACGTCCATCCACATTGCTCTCCCCTCTTCTCTCTTGTTTTCTTCTCTATGGTCTTCCCCCTTTGTCCTTTCCACGTCCCTCCACTTTTCACTCCCCTCTTCTCTCTTGTTTTCTTCTCTATGATTTTCGCTCTTTATCCTTTTCATGTCCCTCCATCTTCCACTCCCCTCTTGTCTCTTGAATTCTTCACTATATTTTTCTCTCTTTATCCTTTTCAAGTTCCTACACCTTCCTCTCCCCTCTGCTCTCTTGCTTTCTTGTCTATGATCTTCTCTCTTTGTCCTTTCACCGTTCCTCGACCTTCCATTCCCCTCCTCTCTCTTGCTTTCTTCTCTATGTTCTTCTCTCTTTATCCTTTCCATGTCCCTCCACCTTCCACTTCCTTCTTTCCTCTTGCTTTCTTTTCTATGACTCCTCTTTGTCCTTTCCATGTCCCTCAACTTTCCCCTCCCCCTTTCTCTCTTGCTTTCTTCTCTATGATCTTCTCTCTTTGTCCTTTCCAGGTCCCTCCACCTTCTACTCCCCTCGTCTCTCTTGCTTTCTTCTCTATGATCTTCTCTCTTTATACTGTCTAAGTTGCTCCACTTTCTACTCCCCTCTTTTCTCTTATTTTCTTCTCTATGATCATCTCTCTTTATCCTTTCCAAGGTCCTCCACCTTCCATTCCCTTCTTTTTTCTTGCTTTCTTCTCTATGAACTTCTCTCTTGTCCTTTACGTGTCTCTCCACTTTCCACTTTCCTCTTCTGTCTTGATTTCTTTTCTATGATCTCTGTTTGTCCTTTCCACATCCCTCCACTTTCCACTCCCCTCTTCTGTGTAGATTTCTTCTCTATGATCTTCTCTCTTTGTCCTTTCCATGTCCCTCCATATTCCACTCCCCTCTTCTCTCTTGCTTTCTTCTTTATGATCTTCTCTCTTTATCCTTTCCAAGTTCCTCCACCTTCCTCCTCCCTCTTCTCACTTGCCTTCTCTATGAACTTCTCTCTTTTTCCTTGCGACCTGCCTCTACCTTCTACTCACCTCTTCTATCTTGCCTTATATGGTCTTCTCTCTTTGTCCTTTCCATATCCTTCCACTTTCCATTTGCCTGTACTTTCTTGCTTTCTTCTCTACGATCTTCTCTCTTTATCCTTTCCACGTCCCTCCACCTTCCACTACCCTCTTCTCTCTTGCTTCTCTATGATCTTCTCTCTTTATCCTTTCTATGTCCCTCAACTTTCCAATGTCCTCTTCTCTCTTGCTTTCTTCTCTATGATCTTCTCTCTTTGTCCTTTCCACATCCCTCCACCTTCCACTCACTCTTTTCTTGCTTTCTTCTCTATAATCTTTTCTCTTTGTCCTTTCCACGTTCCTCCACATTCCACTCCCCTCCTCTTTCTTGCTTTCTTCTCTATGATCTTCTCTGTTTGTCCTGTCCACATCCCTCTACCTTCCACTCGCCTCTTCTCTCTTGCTTTCTTCTTTATGTTCTTCTCTCTTTATCCTTTCCACGTCTCTCCACCTTCCATTCCCTTCTTGTCTCTTGCTTTTTTCTCCATGTTCTTCTCTCTTTGTCCTTTCCATGTCCCTCCACTTTCCCCTCCCCTCTTTCTTCTCTATGATCTTCTCTCTTTGTCTTTTTGTTGTCCCTCCACCTTCCACTCCCTCCTCTTTCTGCTTTCTTCTCTATGATCTTCTCTCTATCCTTTCCAAGTTCCTCCACCTTCCTCTTCCCTCTTCTCACTTGCCTTCTCTATGATCTCCTCTCTTTGACCTTACGACCTCCCTCCACCTTCCACTCCTTTCTTCTCTCTTGCCTTCTCTATGATCTTCTCTCTTTGTCCTTTCCACGAGCCTCCATTTTGTACTACCCTCTTCTCTCTTGCTTTCTTCTCTATGATCTTCTTTGTTTGTCCTGTCCACGTCCCTTCACCTTCCATTCCCTTCTTTTTTCTTGTTTTCTTCTCTATGATCTTCTCTCTTTATCCTGTCCACGTCCCTCCACTTTCCACTCCCCTCTTCTCTCTTGCTTTCTTCTCTATGATCTTCTCTGTTTGTCCTGTCCACGTCCCTCCAATTTCTACTCCCCTCTTCTCTTTTGTTCTCTTCTTTATCGTCTTCTCCATTAATCCTTTCCTGGTCCCTCCATCTTCCACTCTCCTCTTGTCTCTTGCTTTCTTCTCTATGATTTTCTTTCTTTGTCCTTTCCATGTCCCTCCACCTTCCACTCCCCTCTTCTCTCTTGCTTTCTTCTCTATGATCTTCTCTCTTTATCCTTTTCATATCCCTCCACTTTCCACTCCCCTCTTCTCTTGCTTTTTTCTCTATGATCTTCTCTCTTTATCTTTTCCAAGGTCCTCCACCTTCCTCTTCCCTCTTCTCACTTGCCTTCTCTATGATTTTCTCCCTTTGTCCTTGCGACCTCTCTCCACCTTCCACTCCCCTCTTCTCTCTTCCCTTCTCTATGATCTTCTCTTTGTCCTTTCCATATCCTTCCACATTCCATTTGCCTGTTCTTTCTTGCTTTCTTCTCTCTGATATTCTCTCTTTATCCTTTCCATGTCCCCCTACCTTCTACTCCCCTCTTCTCTCTTGCTTTATTCTGTGTTCTTCTCTCTTTAACCGTATCACATCCCTCCACCATTCACTCCCTTCTTTTTTCTTGCTTTATTCTCTATCATCTTCTCTCTTTATCCTGTCCATGTCCCTCCACCTTCCACTGCCCTCTTCTTTCTTGCTTTCTTCTCTCTTTAACCTTTCTATGTCCCTTGACTTTCCACTCCCCTCTTCTCTCTTGCTTTCTTCTCTATGATCTTCTCTCTTTGTCCTTTCCACATCCCTCCACCTTCCACTCACTCTCTTTTTCTTGCTTTCTTCTCTATGATCTTCTCTCTTTGTCCTTTCCACATCCCTCCACCTTCCACTCCTTCTCTTTTTCTTGCTTTCTTCTCTATGATATTTTCTCTTTATGCTTTCCAAGTTGCTCCACTTTCCACTCCTCTCTGCTCTCTTGCTTCCTTCTCTATGATCTTCTCACATTGTCCTTTCCGCAACTCTCCACCTTCCACTCCCCTCTTGTCTCTTGCTTTCTTCTCTATGTTCTTCTCTCTTTATCCTTTCCATGTCCCTCCACATTCCACTTCCTTCTTTCCTCTTGCTTTTTTTTCTATGACTTTTTGTCCTTTCCATGTCCCTCCGCTTTTCCCTCCCCTCATCTGTCTGGCCTTCTTCTCTATGATCTTCTCTCTTTGTCCTTTTGACGTCCTTCCACCTTCTACTCCCTCTTCTCTCATGCTTTCTTCTCTATGATCTTTGGTCTTTATCCTGTCCACGTCCCTCCACTTTCCACTCCTCTCTTCTCTCTTGATTTCTTCTCTATGATCGTCTCTCTTTATCCTTTCCACGTCTCTCCACCTTCCATTCCCTTCTTTTTTCTTGCTTCTCTATGCACTTCTCTCTTTGTCCTTTACGAGTCTCTCCACTTTCCACTCTCCTTTTCTGTCTTGCTTTCTTCTCTATGATCTTCTCTCTTTGTCCTTTCCATGTCCCTCCACTTTCCACTCCCCTCTTCTCTCTTGCTTTCTTCTTTATGATCTGCTCTCTTTATCCATTTCATGTCCCTCCACTTTCCACTCCCCTCTTCTCTTGCTTCTTTCTCTGTGATCATCTCTCTTTATTCTTTCCAAGGTCCTCCACCTTCCTCTCCCCTCTTCTTACTTACCTTCTCAATGATCTTCTCTCTTTGTCCTTGCGACCTCCCTCCACCTTCCACTCTTCTCTATGATATCCTCTCTTTACCCTTTCCACTTCCCTCCACCTTCCACTCCCCTCTTCTCTCTTGCTTTCTTCTCTATGATCTTCTCTCCTTTTCCTTTCCATGTCCCTCCACCTTCCACTCTCCTCTCTTCTCTCTTGCTTTCTTCTCTATGAGCATATCTTTCTCCTGTAATTTATGAAACTTGTCCTTAATGAAAAGTCAAAACCTGGTAGTACAAGGCCCCAATACTCACTTTATTAGGTTAATGTTTTCACAGATGAAGGAAGCATTTTGACATGGATAAGTAGATGATACTCTGGTGGGCAGGATTGTATAATGGTCCCCTGACAAAATGTCTACCTGCTTATTCTTTTGATTGGAATTCTGTATACTTGATGGATAAAATTTAAACGATGAAAGAAAGCACAAAGAAGAAAATAAATCAGTAATAGCATTACCCAGAGATAACAGATTTTTTTTTTAAACAATAAGGTCTCACATTGTGGCCCAAACTGGCTTGGAAATCACTGTGTATCTCAGGCTTGCCTCAAACTTTGAGCAGTTTTTCTGCCTCAACCTCTGCAACATGGAAATACACTTGTGAGCCATCGTGCCTTACAACAATAGAATTTCAGTGTATAATGCTGCCACTTCATACGTTTTTATTATTGGGATTATATAGTTTGTATCATCATTATTATACTGGGGATCCTGGGACTTCATGCATGCTAAGCAAGCATTGTACCACTTAGTTACACCAAAACCTTGTAAACAGCTTTTTCACTTAATACAGTATCATGAACATATATGTCTTTTATACTTTAGTATTCATCTACAACCTGAGTTTTTGGGCTTTTTGTCGTTGTTTGCTATGGTTCTGGGGTTGGAATGATGGGCAAGTATTCTACCACTGATCTAAATAACACTGACCCTAAAATCTGGGGTTTGCTTTTTTTAAATTTGTAAATGGTTTTTAATGATTTGCATTGGGGGGTGCACGTGTACCATGTGCATGAGGAGGTTAAGGGATACTTTGTGGGATCGGTTCTTTCTTTCCACTTTCACCTGGGAGCTACAGATTGAACTCAGGTTGCCAGGCCTTTACCTGATAACTGTCTCACCTATCCAACCTTAGTTTATAATGATTGCTTTTACTTCTGGTGCTGAGAATTGTGCCCAGGTCCTTGCATATGATAAGCACACTGTATGGTGTTAAACTGAGCCTATATACTTTATTTGAAACAGGATCTCCTGTAGTCCAGGCTAGCCTCCAACTTAGCAGGATTACAGATATGTCACTATGGTGATTTGAATGAAAATGGACCCTATAGGCTCATAGGGAGTGGCACTATTAGGAGGTAGGGCCTTGTTGGAGTAGGTGTGGCTTTGTTGGAGGAAGTGTGTCACTGTAGAGTGGGCGTTGAGGTCTCATATATACTCAAGCTGTGCCCAGTGTGACTGTGTGCTTCCTGTTGCCTGTGGATCAGGATGTAGAAGTCTCAGCTCCTTCTCCAGCACCATGTCGGCCTGTGTGCGGCCATGCTTCCTGCCATGATGACAATGGACTAGACCTCTGAAACTGTAAGCCAGCCTCAATTAAATGTTTTTCTTCGTAAAAGTTTCTGTGGTCATGGTGTCTCTTCACAGCAATAAAACCCTACATTAGCCACTGGTTTTATTTCCCTAAGTGTAATGTATCAGGTTTTGTCTGTTGTCCTATACCTTCCCATGTTTATGGGTTATATTGTCTTGTAATAATAATTTCTGCCAAGTAGGATAAAAATGGCATCATGTAATTATTCGTTATTTTGATTACAAATGAGATTTAATACTTTTGCATACATTTGCTAATCTTTATAGTTGCTATTTGCAAATATTCTGATTCTCTGTTGGCATGTTCATCTTGTAGAATTATGAGTGAATTTATGTCTTTCCTTTTCTTGTAGAATTATTAATGAATTCATATCTTTCCTTAGAAACTGTTATTGGTTAAAAAAAACAACAACAAAAAACCCAGGATGGATTAAAAGAAGGTACTGATTGATACAAGATACATTTCTGCTTGAGACCATTTAATATTGTTGTGAAAAGCAAATAAAATATAAACAGGTTTAGACAAGGTACTCCCTTTTAAAATTACATTTATTTAGAGAGTATGTGTGTGTACATACCCACATGTCATGTCACTCATTTGAAAGTTAGAGGACAACCTTTGGGAGTTCGTTCTCTCCTACCGTGTTGGTCCCAGGGATCGAACTCAGATTTTCAGGCTTGGTGGAGATTGCCTCTACCCAGTGACCCATTTTGCCAGCACAATGCATTCTCTTTTTTAAAATTAATTTTTAAATTACTATACAAAATGATGAGTTTCATTGTGGCATTTTCATACATATATGTGATTGTACCAGTTTTTCGTTTGTGTATAAATATTTTTCTGTAGATAGATTTTGTGTCTAAAACATGCTACTGGAATTCATTAAAAAAACTGAAAAGTATTGGGCATAGTTGTACATCCCAGCTCATGGAATGCTGAGCCAGGAGGATGGTGAGTTCATTGCCAGCTTCAAACAAACCTAGGGTGTATAATAAAACCTTGTTTCAACTCTCCTTGCCCCCACAAAACAAATGCACACTGGAAGCTTGACATGCTGCAGGCCTGTAATCCTAGCATTTAGAAGGCTAAGGAGGAGGATTACGTTCAGTAGCTTGTCTGTACTATAAAGCAGGTTCAAGGTCAGTCTGTCAGTTGAATGATAGACACCCAGTTGTAGCTAGAGTTTTCCTGTCTGGCCCACAGTCAGGACAAATCTGTTGTCACCTGCCAGTCCCACAGCTGCTCAGACCCAACCAAGTAAACACAGAGATTTATATTGCTTACAAACTATATGACTGTGGCAGGCTTCTTGCTAACTGTTCTTATATCTTAAATTAACCCATTTCTATTAATCTATACCTTGCCACGTGGCTTGTGGCTTACTGGCATCTTCACATGTTGTTTGTCATGGCGGCAGCTGACAGTGTCTCCCTCCTCAGCCTTCCACTTCCCCCAATTATCTTCTCTTTGTCCCACCTATACTTTATGCCTGGCTACTGGCCAATCAGTGTTTTATTTATCACCCAATCAAGCAACACACGTAACATACAGAACATCCCACAACACTTCCCCTTTTCTTTTTTTCTAAAAGGAAGGTTTTAACTTTCGCATAGTAAAATTACAGATAACAAAGCAATTATCAAGCAAGAATTATAGTTATAATATCTAGTCTATTTATAATAACTAGTTTATTTGGCAAAATTAAAGAAGATATCCTATCTTATATTTGTGAGTCTAAGATTTTATATCTAACTTATCTTTTATCATAACTAAGGAAAATTGTAACTATCTAGCTTCAACTACATCAAAGACCTCAGAAGGATATACTATTACCTGAGAAATGGGAGAAGGACGCAAGCAACTTTCGGGAGTCTTGCAGGGTAGACAGAGACAGCTGGCAGCCTGGACAGTCACCTAATGTTCCTTTGTAAAGTTGGGGCATCTGTCTTCAGCCCACAGGGCTAGAGTCCCTCGTTACTTTTCTCAGTGTCCTGTAGAATGTCTGCCAGTTTCCTCTGTGAAGCAGGAAACTGAAGGACCATTTTGTCAAGCAAAGTTCAGTGGTCACCTTTCTATGGGTCCTGCATGTCCAGTCTATCAAGCAGTCCAAGCAAGAACAGTTTCTTGGCCAAATGGCTGTTTTTGCCAAGGTGAAGATAAACTCCATATGGAGTGTCTTCGATGCCCATCCTCCTCTCTGAAGTAAATCGATGCTGCCAGGAGCAGACATGTCTCACTGTTCAGAAAGTCTAAATTTTTAAAATATTTTAAATACCATATTCTGTAGGTCTTTTGAAGTATTTGAAGATTACCTATCTATCTGAAATATATCTATGTATACCTGGAAGACTTAACTAACATGGCTATGAGTATGATTATCATAGATGACTAATTATTAATCTATTTTTTAATTATCTATTACAATTTTAAATGAGCTGTACAAATATAACACCTTAAACAAGAGTAGAAATATACACACAGTATAACAAAATTAACTTTAAGTTTGTATCAATAAACTAAAATCTATACCAATGTAAAACATTTTAAACAAGTTGTTGCTCTTTAAAATAGGTTTAGCATTTACCCTTTTATCCTATCATATCTATATCATATCCCCTTTTTCTTCTTTAGAAAGAGATTATATTTATAATCAACTGTTTTAAATAAAAAATACTAGTTTTTTTCTCTGTCCCACATCAGAGGTCTTTTCTGATTTGGGACATAAGAATCTCTTAACCTTTTTTTTTTTCTTTTTTTTTTTTTTTTTAGCAATATGATGTATCTTAATTTGGAACAAATCCATAGCCTCTGGCTTTCTGTGGAAACAAAAGCAGAGCCTCTTTTCCAAAGCAACATATCCTTATATCCAAATTTTGAAGTCAAGATACCTTTAAAATATACATTTTGGCATAACTCAACAGCTTTTGCAATCAGATGTTTTTCTTCAGTTAAGAATATCAAAGAGAACATAATCCAGATTCTCTGTGTGATAGCCATCTTTATGTGTCTTATATTTTATATTACCTTTACTGGCTCTTTAAAGACTTTATTTTTAAAAACTATCTATTTGTTTATATAACTGTATATATTCCCTTTTCTCTCTCTTTCAAGCCTACGTACATTTTTTATATACATAGTAAACTATTTCATCTGAATCAGTTTTATTGTGAACCTATTGCTTTAAACTGCAGCATTTTAAGACTGAAACGACGCTGTGGCTGCTGGCTCCGCCCACTTCAGCTTCCCAACATAGTGTTGGTACGTTTTCCGCCAGCTCTGGGAGCCATCAACTCTCAGAAATAGTGGGTCTGTGCTTCTATCAAAGCAGCATGTAGCCCAGAAACCTCTTTTTTTTTTTTTTTTTTTTAACTAGCAAAGGCTAAATCCACCACGCAGCTTAATGTGCCATTTGCGGAGGCCTCATTCCTGCCATATTGCAGGTCGAGCGTGCATGCCAGGAACTCGCCATAGTAGCTCAAACATGCAGGCTGCCGCTAACACAAGAGAGACAACTGGGAACTGTTTTTAGCTCCGTTTTAGAATCTTTTTTTCTCAGGTTTTAGGTGGAAACTCTTGCCAACCCATTGGGCGCCATTTGTAGCTAGAGTTTTCCTGCCTGGCCCACAGTCAGGACAAATCTCTTGTCACCCGCCAGTCCCACAGCTGCTCAGACCCAACCAAGTAAACACAGAGACTCATATTGGTTACAAACTGTATGGCCATGGCAGGCTTCTTGCTAACTGTTCTTACATCTTAAATTAACCCATTTCTATTAATCTATACCTTGCCACGTGGCTCGTGGCTTACCGGCATCTTCACATGTTGCTTGTCATGGCAGTGTCTTTCTCCTCAGCCTTCCACTTCCCCCAATTCTCTTCTCTTTGTCCCGCCTATACTTCCTGCCTGGCCACTGGCCAATCAGTGTTTTACTTATTACCCAATCAAGCAACACATATAACATACAGAACATCTCACAGTACCCAGTCTCAGAATTTTAGAATGAACCAGTGAGATGGCTCATCAAGTAAAGCACTTGCCATGCCAGATTGACAAACTGAGTTCACTGTCCACAACCCATGTAAAAGTGGAAGGAGAGAACTAATTCCACAAAGTTGTTCTTTGACCTCCATACACATGGCATGGATTGCATATGCCTTTCACACAAGCATGTACACAAAATAATAATTTTTTGAAGGTAAGTAAAATTTTTAAAAACCTAAGAAGTGAGGAAATAATTCAGCCTTAGATTACTTGCCTAGCATGTGTAAGGCCATTGTTTTAATCTCTAGCACCACAAAACAATGAAAAGTATACTAATATGCAAATAGACATACTCAAGGGGAATTCCATAAGACTGGAAATAAGGACATAAGTTATTAAAGGAGTCTCATTAAAAGAGGCAGTGAAATTTACTTTTTAAAGTACTTGGAATTGGTTTATAAATATATAAGGATAGAAACCAGTTAACAGTTGTAACAAGATTTCATAATTGAGCATAACTTTAGTGCTTCATAGCATGAAAAGCTATTCCTACAGCTACTTGGCTTTCTAGAAAAAAAATTTTAAAAATTCAGAAAGTGACTTGTACAATTAGTGAGGAAATCATTGCATTAAGAAATAAAAATACACCGGGCGGTGATGGCACACGCCTTTAATCCCAGCACTCGAGAGGCAGAGGCAGGCGGATCTATGTGAGTTAGAGGCCAGCCTGATCTCCAAAGCGAGTTCCAGGAAAGGCGCAAAGCTACACAGAGAAACCCTGTCTCGAAAAACCAAAAAAAAAAAAAAAATACAACCAGGCCTGGTGATTCATGTCTTTAATCCCAACACTCAGGAGGCAGAGGCAAGTGGATATCTGCGTTCGAGGCCAGCCAGAACTATATAGTGAGACTCTGTCTCAAAAAATATAAAAGAAAAGAAAAAAAAAGAAATGATAGGGATTAACAAGATGCCTCAGCAGCAAAAGGGGCTTTGTTGCCAACTCTGATGACCTGAGTTCAATCCCTTAGGTACACATGGTGAAAGAAGAGAACTGATTCCTGTAAGTTGTCCTCTGAGTTCCACATGCATGTTGTGGTGCAAACTCCCTCGCCTTCCAAGTAAATGAATATAATTTTTAAATATACAGGAGCCCAGTGTGGTACACCTCTTTATACCCAGCTCCTAGGAGATGGCAGCAGAAGGACCAGAAATTCAAATTTATCCACAACTACATAGGGAGTTCAAGGCTGCCCTAGGCTGCCTGGAATGCTTCCCTCCTTCCTTGTTTTCTCCATTTCCCTAAAAAATCAAATAATAATATGTAGCTAAAGTCTTCCTGTGTCCCACCTGGCCCACAGTCAGGACAGATCTCTCTCACCCACCAGTCCTGCAGCCACTCAGACCCAAGTAAACACACAGAGGCTTATATTAATTATAACTGCATGGGCATGGCTCAAGTTTTCACTAGCTAGCTCTATATCTTAAATGAGCTCATAACTATTAATCTGTGTATCGCCACATGATCTGTGGCTTTACCTACATCCCATTACTTGTTGCTCCTTGGGCGGCTTATTAGTGTCTCTCCCCGCCTACTTCCTGTCTTTCTCTTTTAATTTCCTGCCTGCCTCTAAGCTGCCTTCCCATAGGCCAAACGGCTTTATTTATCAGCCAATCAGAGCAACACATATTCGTAGCCGTACAGAAAGACATTACCCCATCAATAATAGCAATACTTGGAAACATAAGAGCTTAGATTCTCAGTAACATGAGAGATAGCTTTAAGCTTTTCCACACTAGAATTTATATGTTTCAGAAAAAATTAACTGGGTTCTGGAAGATAAGTTAAATTTGTAAGCACTTAGAACAGAAATGTCTTAGTCTTCTCAATGTTATTCTGAAAATATACTGTTAATACCACATTATGTAATCAAAGACAACTAATTAAAACACAGCTAATTTCACTGGTAAATGCAACTTTTTTTAGACTTAAAATTGACATTTTAACAATTGCCAAACAATTTTAATATCTTAGCAGCTTTATTGAATGTTATATAATTCAAATGCTATAAAATTAAAGTGTGCGTTTATGGAGCCACATACCACCGTAGTGTTGCAGAGCATTTGCTATAGTGGTAGAGCATTTGCTTAGCAGGCATGAGACCATGAATTCCATCTCCAGCACCACAAAAATAAAAACAAAAACAGGAAGTATACCTGCTATTTCATGGTTTTCAGTATATTTATAGGATTGTGCAACTGTCACCAAGATGTAACTTCCCAGTGAGCATTTGCACTTATTCCCCATGTTCCACTGTTCAGTCCTAGCAGCCTTTAATGTACTTTTTGATTTTCTTTTAATAACATTTTATGAATGTGCTAGTTACCTATTCTGGGTCATTGGTATCAAGGGTCAACTCTTTTGTTTTTTCCAGACAAGGTTTCTTTGTGTAGCTCTAGCTGTCCTGAAACTAGCTCTGTAGACCAGGCTAGCCTCAAACTCACAGAGATCTACCTGCCTCTGGCTCCCAAGCAGTGGGATTAAAGGCGTGCACCACCATTGCCTGGCTTCAGCTCTTTTTTTTTTTTAATATAATTTTTTTAAAAGATTTATTTATTTATTTTATGTGCATTGGCATTTTGCCTGCATGTATGTCTGTGTGAAGGTGTCAGATTCCTTGGAACTGGAGTTACAGACAGTTATGAGCTGCCATATGGGTGCTGGAAATTGAACCCAGGTCCTCTGGACAAGCAGCCAGTGCTCTTAACTGCTGAGCCATATCTCCAGCCCCAAGGCTAAACTCTTTTGTTGTTTCTCCTTTTTAAAAAAAAAAATATTTTTATTTTATGTGCATTAGTGTTTTGCCTGAATTTATGTCTGTGTGAGGGTATCGGGTCCCTTGGAACGGGAGTTGTTGGCCACCATGTGGGTGCTAGGAATTGAACTTAGAACCTCTAGAAGAGCAGTCAGTAGTTAAGCCATCTCTCCAGTCCCGATTCTTTCATCCTTTAAAAAAAAAATTTTATTTTACTTATTTTTGGGAAGTACTGGGGATAGAACATAGGGCCTCATACATGCTACATAAGTGCTCTACAACTAAGCTACAGCCACTTTTGTTTATTTGGGACAGTCTTGCTGTCTATCCTTGGCTGTCCTAGAACTCATTGTGTATCCCAGGACTGGCATCATACAGCAGTCCTCCTACTTCAGCCTCTTGCATGCTGGGATTACAAGTGTGAGCTACCACACCCTCTGTAAAAGCTCATAAAAGCTAATTTTACAACTCCTGTGATATCCTCACTTAGAAGACAATCAGTTGTTTCATAATGTTATAATTGTTGTAGCTTCTGAGAGTTTTTTATTGGGAGCATGTGTCTCAAATTCTAGAAATGCCTATACCACATGCAAAGCTCACTTACTTTGAGGGGGAAAACATACCTCAAAACTGAATTTGTTCTTCAGCTGTAGGAACAGTTTTAGCCAGTAGCATACCACTATTTTCTATGATAGTGTGATTTTCATCATTGTCGTCATTCTTTTTTGTGTATTTGACATAGGGCTTTGTATAGGTCAGGCTACACTCAAATTCATGTAGTGGTGGCTGGCCTTCAAATTGGGATATAACCCAGGTAGGCCTTAAACCAGTGGGCTCACTGCTTCAGTCTCCCAAGTACATAGGCTTATAGGAATGAGGTATCATGCTCCACATGTAACATTAACTTCTAAAACATGAAGAGTGTAGTGCCTGTGCTACTACCCATTTGAGGGGCTGAGGATTAAAACAGAGACAAGGCAGCGGGTCATCATCTCAGTAGAACGCCCTTTATTGAAGGAGGGAGGAGGTCTTAAATACAGGATTACAGTACAGTGGGAGAACCCCAGAGCACAGAAGTTCGCTACCGATGTTTTACATACATTCTTGCATCCTAGCTGTTTACAGCAATTTGCAGGATACACAAAAAAGGAACCTCTGTTAAACTGTTTAGGAGGAAGGAAACGGGAGGGAATTAGCATAGGGAGGACATCTGATCACGGTCAGTAAGCAAGGTAACAGCTACCCAAGGAATGGGGGTGAGGGCCCAACAAAAGAGCTAACATTCTTCTGTTGTGAGCCAGAGCTCCTGAGGCAAACTGGGATATAAGGAGGTCTAGGTCTTTTTCCTAAGCCGAATGTTATATTCTCTTATGGTGGAAACATCCCAGATGTAGAATCCTGGGGAATATTCAGTGCTGTGATTGTAAATGAGATAAGTTTATGGGAGAGCATTCATGTCTATAATAGAAAATAGATGCCGAAAGTCTTAAAGCATACTAAGTGACTAGATACTGCCTTTCTGTGGTTGATAGAAGAGCATGAATCAGTTAAAACACCCCCCCCCCGTGTGTGTGTGTGCGCGCACGCTCGAGCACATGTGCACACACACCTATTCATATATGGATGCACGTGCATGCATCCTGTAGCACAGGTGTGGAGGTCAGAAGGCAAACTTGGTCCTTTCCTTTCACCTTGTTTGAGATAGGGTCTCTGTTGTTTTTCCACTCTGCATGCCAGGCTGGCTGGTTCTTGAGTTTCCAGGGATTCTTCTGTCTCCACCTTCTGTCTCCCAATAGGAATCCTGGGATTGTAGATGCTCTTTTCTTATTTGCCCCACTTTTATATGGGTTCTAGGGATTCAAACTCAAGTTCTCACACTTGGCATGGTAAATGATTTTACCTGATGAGCCATCTCCCTAGTCAAGTTAAAGCATTTTTATTGTCTAAATAACATGATTATATCAAAGTCACTGTTTACTGCTTCTCCATTCCTCTATAAAAATCCTAAACAGTAGGTTAGCTGTTGAAACACCTTTAGGGTAGTTGTTGTTATATAGATTATAAGTCTTCCTGGATGTTTGCATGATCTACTAAAATGTTATCAGATCTCTTGTGAACATTTTACAGTAATCCACAAACTCCTTAAAATTTTCAGGTTTTGCTTTTTTTTATGAAATTTGATGCTGACCTTGTTTTTGAACTCCACAACCATAGTTCATGCTCAGTACACCCTTAGGAGTGATAGAAGGCTTGTAAGCACCTGTAACTCGTGAGCCCGCAGATGCATGTGCCTAAAGATGCCATTGGTGTCTAGCCTGGAGTTTCACTGCTGTGTTAGCACAGCTATGCTGCCTTTCTTTGTGGGGGCTGAGCAATCTACTTTTGCTCTCTGCCTCTTACAACTTGATAGACACCTGGCTCAACATGTAGGGGCAACTTGACAGATTTTTGGTGATAATACTAGTATTTGTAAAGAAAAAAGTATAATTTATCCTGAATCAAATGATAATGCTAAAGTTTTCTTTCTTTTCTTTTTCTTGAGATAAAGATCATTTGTAATCTTGCCAGTATAACATTTTTTTTTTCTGAGGCAGTCTCACTATGTAGCCCTGGCTGTCCTGGAACTCACTATGTAGACCAGGCTGGCCTCGAACTCACAGATATCCTCCTGCCTCTGTCTTCCCTCCCAAATGCTGACACAGCAATAATCACATCCTAATAAACTTCATCAGTTCCAATACTACCACCGTGATACTGTTATTGAACAAAGCAGCAATTTTTTTTGTTTTGTTTTTGTTTTTTTTGAGACAGGGTTTCTCTGTGTTGTTTTGGTGCCTGTCCTGGATCTCGCTCTGTAGACCAGGCTGGCCTTGAACTCACAGAGATCCGCCTGCTTCTGCCTCCCAAGTGCTGGGATTAAAGGTGTGCGCCACCACTGCCTGGCTCAACGTATTTTCAATTCATTGAATATTACATTCTGTATCTTGATCATTAGTATGCTTTAATATGGTGGCAGTCTGGTTTATCTCCTATTTTATATCCTTTGTCCTGTTCAAATAACCTTTATTTTACATCTCTTTGTTTTTGTTTTTGTTTTGTTTTTGTTTGTTTGTTTTTCAAGACAGGGTTTCTCTGTGTAGCTTTGCGCCTTTCTTGGAACTCACTCTGTAGCCCAGGCTGGCCTCAAACTCACAGAGATCCGCCTGCCTCTGCCTCCCGAGTGCTGGGATTAAAGGCGTGCGCCACCACCGCCCGGCATATTCTATATTTCTTAATAAAAATCTAAGAGGGGTAACAAAAACCTTTTGTGTTATCTACAAATAGTAAATTGGCTGTTTTTTATGTCTGTATGTCTCAACCTACTTCCTTTTTGCTCTCCAGGTTAACAATCCTCTATTCTAAGCACCTGCCCATAGTTTTCTTCACAGAGCTGACTAGGATGTGTGTGTCTGTCTGTGTACACATGTGTATTTTACTTTTTTCAGGGGGAGACAGGACCTTGTATAACCAGGCTGACTTTGAACTCACCATGTAGGAGGCTGCACTTGAACTTCTGTCTCCACCTCCCAAGTGCTAGGATTACAGGCATGTGCCATTAATCCCAGAATTGCATGTGTGTTTTAAACAAACTATATCACCATTGTAAAATCTTTCAACTCCATCATAGAAGCATATGCGCCATTCCTTGCTGTTTCATTGTTGACTTCCATGGTACAATTTTCCCCAATCCTTTTTTTCCCTCAAGATTTCTGACTGCCTTTCCCCCTCTGACAAAGGTTTCAAAGCTTTGAAAAGCTCCCTGCTTTTCTCCATTCTGGTTACCCAGTACAACGCCGGAATATAACAATACAGAGAAGTCTTCAGTTATCTCAGTATACTCTATTGCTCCTCACTTCTTTTTTGTTTTGTTTTGTTTTGTTTTGTTTTTCACATCCAAAGACATTCTGTAACCTTTCTCCAATAGGCATATACCCCATTTTCTTCTATATTTATAATTTTCTGTTTTTTATAGAATTAATTACACTTCTCTGCAGTTCCTTGCTAGCCTTCATTTCATGTGAATCCTTATTTTACTCTCTGTTACCCTTCCTGTTACCTTCTTCCAACCGGGTTTCCTCTGTGTGTGTGTGTGTGTGTGTGTGTGTGTGTGTGTGTGTGTGTGTGTGTGTGTGTGTTGCAGTGAAACCTTGTGTGTGTGTGTGTGTGTGTGTGTGTTGCACTCAACGTATGTGAGAGAGAGACACACACACACACAAAGTGCATGATTAGAGGTCAAGTGCAACTTTGCAGAGTTGTTTCTATCCTTTACCTTTGTATCAGTTATCAGGATTTAACTCAGGCCACAAACTTTGTGGGATAAGCACTTTTACCTACCGAGCCGTCTTTAGCCCACAGGTTTCTCTTGATTGTCACTTGTCTTTCACTTTTAGCTTATTGGATAACTCAATTTTGGCATCCTTCTACATCTTATAATGTACATGTAGTATTTATTCAAATACCTGCTTTTCAAACCTCTGTAACCTAAACCAACAGCAT